>NC_068913.1:55535000-55737500 GCF_023091745.1 Budorcas taxicolor | reverse complement strand
TGTCAAGGAAGAGCCAGTGATTGCCGAGGATGAAGACTGCCCCATGTCCTTAGTGACAACAGCTAATCACAGTCCAGAACTAGAAGATGACAGAGAGATTGAAGAAGAGCCTTTATCTGAAGATCTAGAATGAGAACTGACTTGTGAAACCTCAGCATGAAGGGACATATCACTGACCTTCATAACCACTCCACAACCATGAATATTTGACAGATTTTTACTGTGACTATTTATTAAGCATGGATAAAGGAGACAGCCCTTAAAGGAACTTATGAAGCCAGCCCTTTGGGATTCAGTACCAACAGGCAAATTGCTTGTTTTCTTCTCTCTTTCTCTCCTTCTCTGTCTCTTTTTTTTTTAGTAAAAAAAAGAAAAAAAGACAAAAACTGATTTTCTTGGGGAAAAAAAAAAAAGAACTGTTCTTTCTATAATGGCTTTGCCCATTTAAAAAAATGTGGCTCTTAAGGGTTCATGAAATGACTGAATATGAGGATACACATCCTGTAGAAAGCAAACGCGCCTCATATACTGCCAAAAATAGTGTTAGTTTCATTAATGTGAATTTTCCAGCATTCAGTAGTTGTAATGTTAGAAACAATTGCTGGTCAAGTTCAACTTGTTGCTATTGTTTTTAATTTGCACAGGAGTAGTATCAGAAATTAGTGTCACTGCTTGTATCTAGCTGAATTTTAAACAACAGAACATTAGTTTTTTATGTTGGTGCCACCAACTGTAAATGACATAAGTTAGTTATTACAAAACACAGTAATTAGACTGTTGCAACCATCTAAAACCTTAGGCTTCCAGTCTGTGCTGTTAGTGTTAAGATGTAAAGTGCAATCCTAAGCTAACATTATCTGTGCAAGCACCATAGAAACATTTGCATATCTGCATAGATCTTACAACTATACTCTTTACCTCCTTGTGATAAAGCTTTGTCTACCTGCAAACACAGTCAAAGGCTACAGCTGCAAACCAAAGCCAACTCTAACCATGGCCAAGAGCTCAAGGACAGAAGCAGCCACATGCTTTGGTCAGCCTTCTGTAACTTCAATTAGTACAAAGGAACCTTCTCCATGAACTACCTGCTGTTTTCTGATGACCTCTGGGATCTTTTCATTTAGCCCTAAAAACCAAGAATCAAATATGACAAAAACCACAACTAAAAAACCTAATTCAGTCACAGAGTAATCTTCTGAGGCCAAAAGTCCATCTAAATGCAATGAAGATTTGCTTTCATTAAAGACAGAGGTGAGGACAAAATCTGCAGTGGAAGTTATGACATGCTAGAAAGCAACAAATGTGGATCACTGACCAAAACGATTATGTACTTGATGCAAATGCAGATTGCATATTGTTATATATATATAGGACATTGTGTTTTTGTTTTCCCCATCCAGTCACTTATTTTTGGTGGTGAATACATGTTGTTAGAAGATGTCTTGTATGGTCTGAATCTTTGTTGTGTACTATTTTTTATAGTCTTAAGTTATAATGAAAAAAAAAAGTAGGAACCAAACATAAAAGGTCTAGTAAAGCCAAAAATTAATTTCATATTGATTTTAAAGTGATCTAGCTGAGTTTTTACACTGAAAGCAAAGATTATAGCAATTGTAGTCCATGGTATTTATTTTCAGTCAAACCAAAGTTACATATAATTCTGCCTCTGCTGATACGGGATATTAACACTAACAATACACTCCCTTTCAAAGACTTGCACAGGCCAAATTGTTGGAATGCTGGTTTTCGCGACGACTCCAAACCCCCAAACTAGGATAATGCATTATGGTGTAGTTGAAAATAGCATAGTCAAATGTTTGCTTAAAACCTAGAAACTTTACGTGTTGCTTTTCATGTGCTGTGCCAAGTCTTGATAATACTTTTTCCCCCAACCAAGGGACCTCATAACCTGATGATGGTTATTGCTTTACAAACAGTTTCGACAGAAGGTGGCTGCTAGAGCTTAACATATGTACCAGTTCCATGTGATGGAGCTGGTCTTTGCAAACTAAGCTCATCATTTATTCTTTGCTGAAGTCAGCAAATAGAGTTAGAGAAATACCCAGTCATCTATCACACCAAATAAAAGGACATAACGGCTTTCAAAAGGGTTTTCCCACTTACCCAAAAGGCTTTCTGAAAGCTTCTACCTCTGCAAAAAAAAAAAAAGAAAAAAAAAGAAAAAAAAAGAAAAAAAATTAGAACAATTATGGCAGATTGCATGAAACGTGAGAACGTCACAGTAACTGCTACTTTTCATTCTGTTTGTCTTTGGGTCATGATCAGTGAATGGGAAGTTTGCGATATGGTATCAAAAGAAAGATTGGGATTGGGAAGGATGGTTTTCAGTCATCTAGGATCCTACTGGAAGGCTTATCTGAAGGAAAAATGGGTCTTTCAGGTGCATGTTCAAAGGCTTTGATGGACTGAAAGTAATCTTGAGAGCTGTACCATCAGGAGGGTGGCCTAAGACTACAATGCTAAAGTATGCATACCTCAGTTATCAAACTTTTGAAAGGAAGTCTCAGCCACAGAATGCATATACCTGTAGAGTTTTGCATGGGTTTTATATGAATACAATTTTAAAAAATAGCTGCTTGCACATTATACCAGAAAAACCTCCAAAACTGCAATTGCTTTGAAAATAGATTTTAGGTTTTTTGGAGTTTTCTGAAATGCTTGGTCTGTATTTTGATAATTGTGCATATTATGTAAAAATGTTGGTGGACCCATAAATGACCAGACTTTTTCTAAGAAAAATGTTGCTTTAATGCATTTCATGAATTTTTACTCTTATATCATTGCTTGCTAGTAATAGCAAATCTGCTTTTCTGCATCTGCTTTGCGTAGCTATTGTAAGGCTTTGAACTAATGTATGTATTTATTGCTTGAACTTCTGTGCATACCTTATAAAGCATAATGTCTGACAATTTAAATGGCTCATGTATTCTTGCTTCTATCATAAGCTGATTATGGGGACTATGATCTTTTGTATACAGCAAATTTTAACTGTAGCACAAACATCTGTTTATGTATTGGTGGAATATACCTGTTTTATTTATCTTTTTTGAGGTAAACTAATTTTTGATACTTTTCATTACTGTGTACTATGTTCATACTTTGAATTCTCTGACGTTAGAAGTCATGGTTGAGAATTGTAACAGCTGTTATTCGTTCTGTATTCATGGCTTTCACTGCTGAATAAAATAAAGGACCAAACCTAGGATTTGAAAGAAAACTGTCTACCTCTAACACCAGGGAGTTATCAGATTTTATTTTACATAGTTTTAGTCTACAAAGACACAATTGCTTAAACCTAGTGGGCTTAAGGCTTATATTCTATGTGGTTGGATTCATGGCACAGTTGTACTGTTTGAAAATCAATTAAAATTTCATGTGAATGTTCCAAGTATTTGGTAGAATTACCACTAACTGGGTTTTCTTTAGATAACTCAGATATGGAGAAAATGTCATCAGCATTCTGTGTCTACAGCTGCTTAACTTCATAAGAATGCATTTCTTTGTGATTAGGGAATCGAAGAATAGTCAGCTAGGAATAGAGCTACAGAAGTACACTTAAAATAAACCATCCTGGACTTTAACATCCCTGGGCAGATTCAGTCACAAAATCTATTAGACAATTTTGTAAAGTTTTCAAATTGATCATTCACATTTTGGGGAATTTGTGAGACTTCATCCTACACATGACAATATTAACATGCATTCAAACAGTAGCTTTATTAATGCCATAAATCTATTGAAAGAAACGTGGCTTACCCTTGTCATTTCACTAGTTCAGTTTGCAATGAAAGGTTTTTGTCCATGAACATTTGGCAAATCTTACTTAGGAAAAAAAAAAAAGAAGGATGTACATTTTCCTATAGAATTCATGTATGAACAGTGTGTCACTGCTGTTGGATGTAAAAATGTATATAAACCATTTCATTCACTTGATTACATTTCTGAAGTATAAATAAAAAATCTGATACTTTTGGACCCATTTATAACCCCTAGGATTTTATTCTTTCGGAGAGACTATCTTCCTTGCCAGAACCAAGTCATAAATTTGTGTACACATATCCCACAAATTGTTTAAATCATTTCCTTAGGAATTGAGGATTCATAAACCAAACCATACTCAAGTTCAATCAATAAAAACGGGTCTGTTTGTCAAATACATTCCATTAAAAACTATCTTCAGGTTCAAATTGGCTTCCTCACATAATCTTCTCATGGTCTCATGTTTTTACTCTAATAGAATTTGACATTTAAATTCTAAATTAAAAGGGGGGGGGGTCCATAATGAGTTTCCTGTTTTTAACTTTTTCATTTTATCTGTTCTTTTTTGCCTCCAAGTATCAGTCACACCCATGGTATCCTGCCCTGATTCAGGAGAATGTACAAGGAAAGTGTAAGTAGCTTTCTAAGGGGAAGCTTTTAGGCCTCTAGGGATCAGACCCAGACCCTTCTAAGTGGACAAGACAAGCAAGCTATGGCCTTTGCAGCAGGAAACTTTGCCTTTTTCTTGAACCTCAACATGCATTCCTTAATCTCCCATAATCAGAAAAAAAAGAAATTTATGTGTTGAGTATATTTTTACTTTATGCATAATTTACTAGTATCTGTCATCCCAATGAAAGAGTACCTTGACTGAAGAGCTTTCCATAGGATAAAAATTGTTTTCAAAGAAATGTAACCGTGAGATTAATTTTTTGAACCTTAGGGTTCATTTTTCACTATTGATTATTGAAATGTCCCAACCCAATGTATTTTGTTAACTTAAGACTACATTCCCATGCAGAGCAGAGGTTAACATAAAGAGGAAAAGGAAAGGAAAAGAAATTTTTAACAGTGTTCCCACTCTGACCAGACATTTGAAACTTGACTAGTTACATGATTCTCTTCTCAATCACCTGCAAATTCTCTTGCGTTCAGTTTAAGAAGATCTGGGGAGACTGTGAAGAGGAGCTTACGTGTTCCTATAATAGCACCTGGGAAGCTTATGGGAGGGAGAGCCCCTAAGCCACCATTATCTTCCTCTCTTTGGAGGCAGCCCATTGCCCTAGAGGCATGAGGCATGTGATAGGTGGGAAGGAATACGGCTTCCTTCTTACTTCTCCTTTAAATGTATTTAAATGACACTATAGAAAATGCAGTTAATAAAACTGGGCTTCCCTGGTGGCTCAGCTGGTAAAGAATCCACCTGCAATGCAGGAGACCCTGGTTTGATCCCTGGGTCAGGAAGAACCCCTGGAGGAGGGCATGGTAACCCATTCCGGTATTCTTGCCTGGAGAATCCCCATAGACAGAGGGGCCTGATGTGCTATAGTTCACGGGGTCGCAAAGAGTCGGACACAACTGAGCGACTAACACTTAATAGAAAATGCAACATTTAGAAGTTACCAATCCTCTTTGATCAAATGTTCTGAAAAAAGGAGAAATTATAAAATTTAAAAATAACATTTCTGCTAATAGAAAGTTATTATGATTATATATTCACCTATTCTCTGCAAGCCAAAAAATTAAGCATATCTGGGGGAAAGAAAAATAGGAAAATTGAGATGAGCACCAAGCAGAGAATCCTTGCACTTGAACTCTGCACTGACATTTAAATGTTCTACTCAACGCCCTTCATCAGAGAAAGGACCTCTGCACGGTAATCCATAAGTAATCGAATCAACAGAACCTCAAAAGAAACATTTCATCTGGAGGCGTTAGTCCTAAATGTTAAAAGTCTTAGAACAATAACAAAAGCTTGCTACAGATGCCATGCATTTATTTAGTTTTGGCCTCTTTGGTAGTAGAGATAAGCTCAAAGTTAATGAAAAGGAAAAAAGTTGCAAAAAAATTTATTAAATCATTTTACAAATCAAACTGGCTTCGCTATCAGCCATGAAAAGCTATGTGAATCTCATGAAATAATCCCATATCTAGGTTATCTCCAATTCCTGAAACCTGGTTCTCATGGCTATGTTCCCATTGAATGTCAATTTAATATTCATTCTGAAGCAAAATCAGTTCTCTTTGGTACTGGCAATATTTATTTCCCTTGCCTTTTCCCATCATTTTAGAAATAACCTTATAGTAATCTCCACCATAAAATGGAAATATTTCATTAACAGTCTTCCCTGCATAAATTTAAAGCTGTTATTAATGAATAATATATGTGTCAGTCATTTTGCTGAAGGTGCCATCTTGGGCAGATAATTATGACTCTCCTAATTTTCTAACAAGGATATTCTGGAAGTACAATTGTTATTCCAGCATTTAGAAACATCATTGGGTCACTTTAAGAGCACATATAATACATAAAATTTGAGAGATGGTCATATTGAGATCAGATATCTAAAAAGAGGCTTCAGTCCTTTTAGAACAAGTTAAATGACATGTCAGGTTTATTTCTAAGAAACCTATTCAAAATCAGGAGGAAAAAGCTTTTATATTATATGCTCACAACTTCAGAAACTATGGCTTGAACAAAAGAGAATTTATTTTCTACAACTCCAGTCTCAGGTAAGCCATGATATTGAAGCCCACTAGGAGTAAATACCTGAATATGGATAATAAGGCCATATCTTCAATTCAGGTAAATGTGCCATCACCTGCTAGTGACTTCTGCCTTGAAAAAAGTAAAGGTGGTAGGACATACGGTCCACAGGTTTGCCAATCCTTGTTTGGTTCCTCAATGGCAATGAACTATGAGAAGTGTTCACACTGTTAGCCAAAAACCCGAGAGCATTATTGGTGTATAGAATCTAGAAGCTGAAGATAATTCCACACTGGAAACTTTGGTGCTAAAATAGTTTAAGTGAAAAGTGCCATTGGTGAGACTATTACATTTGGTAAATTCTTATTAGTAAATACTGATCTCTGTGCTTGGTAGGCTCTCAGAGTAGAACTTTCTACCTTCTTACTTTTCTTCCACTGGGACATGGGTTTTTTAAGTCAACTGGGCAGGGTCAAGGCGAAGATGCTAGATGTGAAGTTTGATTTCATTGTGGCTCTCAATGTTATTGCCCAAGCGTGTTATTTATATTCAAGAGTTAATCTTCTTTCCACCCACCTCCCCTTCCCAAAAATGAGATGATGTTATAAGGATCTCACAAAATTCTTCATCCTTCAGTGAGGATTAAATTTCTAATGGGGTACAGAACTGTTGGAAGAGAGCCTGCTCTAGGACTCAGGAATTGTGTAAACTTTACATAAAACAATCACATAACTCTAAATGACAGTACAGGTAAACAGACTTGAGTGACTAAGGGTTGAACAAGGATAACTCAAAGAATATAATCAAAAGGTAATTCATTTTGGTCTCTTACTGCCTTTCTAAACTTTATTTAACAGGGCAATCTGCTGTGCCAGATTAGAACTTATGCAGGTTCTATGGTGTATCAGCTCACTCTTGAATAATAAACATTTGCATTGACGTCTTACATCATAGAATGCCCTAATAAAACATTTAGAACGCAGTCCCATGTTTTAGTCGAAACTCTGAACTTGACTTTGGGTGACACCTTCTACCCACCTCTAAATCAGGTTTGTGACAGGTTGGAGACAGGCTGTGGAGACCATGGTCCTTCTCTTTTTGCTTTGTTGCCCTGCCCATCTCCCCATTCACGATTGCACTGTCTGGTCAGTAGGGCCACGATGGAAACGTTCTCACAGTCATTTCCCAGCAACAGGCTGGCAGGACCACCCCAATGTCTCCGGTAAAGTCACTAACCATTCTCTAGCTCTCCCAGCTGGGAGTCAGGCTTGACCAATTAGAATTACTTTTCTCAAGTGTGGGTCAGGCACCAGGCCTTTTGGTCTCCCAATTTCAGAGAACATATTCAAAAGTTCGTAGCATAATCTCCTGGAGAAAGCCCTCTAACTAGGCTTCGGCTGAGAAGGCAGCAGCCTTCCCATCCCAGAAGAGGCAATAGTCATCTCCGCCCAAAATCTCTTTACCAATCTCTTGATGAAAACTTCAACGTGAGCATCCTATTAGAGAAGCACATTAGAGACTGGATACACTTTCTAGAACAGATATTCCTAATTCAGGAGCTGATTGCAGAAAGAAGAATGCCCATTCCTGAACTCAGCTGAGAGCAATCAGTGCTAATCCACCACGTGTACCAGCTGCCCCCGGATGCCGAATCCCAAAATCCTCTGTCCGCAGGCGCATCAGGGTTTCTCTCCCAAACTCCGTGGGTCTCCGCTCCTCGTCATGCTTCTCGCCCTGACAGGGATACAAGTAGACAAAGAAGGAAAACTTCCTCAGGCATTGTCTAGCTTTGCATCAAGTCAGTTTCCAGGAGGGCCGAATCTTAAATTTGAAGATGCTGAGCACCAGAGGAATTAAGAATACAATCGTCTTGTATCCAATGTCATAGATAGCTACTTAAACTCTCTTGGACAGAGTTTGCAGATATTTATTTTGAAAATCTTACTCTCAGTATTTATTTCAACTCTTTCGGTAAACTTTAGAGTTTAAAAAAACAGAAGAAGAAGAAGAAATAAAGAAAATGGTGCCTCTCACTGCTGGAGCGAGGCGGAAGGAGCACGGGAAGATGGCGCCGGCCCCCCGGCCTCCTCTAGGAGGGGACCTGTAGGTGCCCACACAACCGGATGCCTGTCGCTCAGGCCGACGGGGCAAGACCAGCAAATGACCCTCCTTCAGTCTGGACGCCTCTCCTTTAGCTGCTTGTGTGTTGGACCCTGGAGCAGGTGAGTCTGCGAGCAGACGCGAAGCCCTTCAAGAGCTGTCTCAGTTCATTGTGAGTCCATGGATGCCAGAGGTGTTGGCTTTCTTTCTTTCTTTTTAATTTTTCTTCCCTGGGAGGCAGCATTTTAAAAAATATTTTTATTTACTGATTTATTTGGCTGTGCTGGGTCATAGTTGAAGCACACAGGGTCTTCCATTTTCCTTGTGGGACATGTGGGATCTAGTTCTGGGACTAGAGAGCAACCTGGGCCCCCTGCATGGGGGCACGGAGTCTTAGCCATTGGACCACCAGTACAGATCTGCTGGTTTTCAAAGATGGATTTTTGTAGGGTTCTCTCTCAACTGCAGGTCTGAAGAGCCTCTGCCCAGGGACTATTTTCAGAAAATTCTTATGTCATCTTACTTGATTCTTGCAAGCAGCCTGTGATATGTGAAATCTACTCATTTATCAGATAGGGGCGTCAGAGTTGGAAAGGTCTATAGTGACATCACTAATGTTGCAGAAACAAACAAACAAAAAAACTGGATTCAAATGTAGAGCTTTGATTTTTCCACAGCTTCTTACATGTGAAGTGTGACTTTGATTTTGCATGTGGAGGCATTTTAAGGAGGGAATAATAAATCCACGTTGAAGTTAAAATTCTGAAGTGCTAAAGTTACCTGGATTACAGAAACATAACATGTAGTATCTGCAGAAAGTGATTGCAAGGACAAGTGTTTTGAGACCAATTTCTGTATTTTTACAACAGACATGGCTGTTTTCAAATTTCTTTCTTTGTGATCTGCTTAATTTTTCAAATGAGTGAAGGCAGTAACATGGATACATTTTGTTTATTTGACCCCCAGTGTGTCAATGGGTAATACCTTTGAAATTAGCAACACAATGTGGAAATCTTAGTGGAGACTGATAGGTTATCAGAAATATTTGGAGCCTGTAGTTTATTGCTATTTTTTTAGACATTGAGTCTCATTGTATGCAATTTCAGGTGACTCAGATATTAAGCCAATACCTGTCAAAGGCCTCCTTGAAGAAATGTTTCTCAAAGTCAGGGACTCCTTGTCTTGTAATCAATACTCGATACTAACTGTGGCTAGTACTCAGAGGTACTCAGTACAGATAGTCATATTTAAATGGAGTGCTTTAAAGCAAACATGTAGGTTTTTAAAAAAAAAAATCAGAATATGTTTTATTACTAAAACTTCTTTTATTATCCACGGTGTTTCTTTTTCTCCTTGTTATCAATTTTATGTGCTGTCTGGAGGTATAATAAACCTTGGATTAGTTGGCTAGCTTAATTGAAAAATGTTTTGAAATGAAAAGTTAAAAAGCAAAACAAAATATATTGAAAACCATTTCCATTCCAATTTCTTCTGTTAGTTCAGTTGTAAGAAATGGAGAACAAAAGCATTACCAACCAAGGCTTTTAGCGGAAACATAATTGCTTACACATCCAAATACATCAGCCAAGTTTGCTACACACGATTAGGCAGCCAATTGTGTTGAAAATGTGCTTGCTCATTCAGGAGACCACACCCCAGGGCTCACTTACTTACATCCTTAAGTTGGGTTAATACTAGCCCATTCTCATTAGCCACTTCTTGGAAAATATAATGGGGCCACCAGTAGTAAGAATCATTTGGGTCCAAATAAAAGACCTAATGTCTTTAACTAACCCCACCTTGGTTAGGCCAGGAAAGTTTCCGTCTAGTCTTTCCTAAGAACTCAAGTAGAGTCATTCTATCAAAGGATGCCAGTAATTAGTGAAAGTTGTATGCCAGGCACTGTCAAAAGTGCATTATGTTTAAAAATGTATAATGTCAGAGAAGTGGATCAAATTCTACATTTTTTAAAAAAAGTTTACATGTCACCTAAAAATAGTTCAATTTAAAAGAGATACAGGGTCATATTGTGTCTCAGGTACGTTTCCCTATTATTGTTTCTCTACCTGAAGTTAATTTAGTTTTCAATTCTCAGGAAAATGTGTTGGTGACTTGGAAACCTAGCTTTCCTTGTCTTGAAATTCTTTTCTAACCATAACACCAATTTTTATTTTGAAATGGTCTTAAATATGGCACAGCTATTATACATTCCTTAATTTCCTCCCAAATATCAAAGTAAAGCAAGATCATCTTTTTCTTAGTTTTCCCCTGAAAGTATAGAGAGAAATATTTTACAATAGCTGTGCTTTAGGTATTCAGAAGACCCAAGATGGCAGGTGAAGTTAACTGTCCCATTCTTTGGTTGACTAGAATTTACCTATGCAATAGCCAGTTACTTAACACATCATCGTTTAGGATCAATACAGAAGTGTTGGGATCAACTATGTGTTGGAAGTTAGTTCTCCTAGGATAATAAGTGCTAAAAGTTCTCATTGCCAGCAGGCGACCACATAAAATGTAGACAGTGAAACCAAGGTGCTAGCTAGCCAACTAAGTGTAGCATGCCTTCCGCTTAAGCAACAACTTCCTTTTTTTATTTTTTCCTGGACTGTTTGATTTCCTGTCACTACCCTGGACAAAGCTGAATGCAAAAACTACACATTTGCATGTCAAGCTGACTGTTGGTTTCTGTATTAGTTTGTTGTTGCTGCTCTAATAGATTAACACTAAGTCAGTGGCTTAAAACAGCACAAATTCATTGTCTTGTATCTGCTCATCACAGGTCTCAATGAACTAAAATAAGGGTATCAGCAGGGTGGTGTTTTCTTCTGGAGACACTAGGAGAATATTTATTTTCTCATCTGTAATAGCTTTTAGAAGTCTCTCACAGTCCTTGGCTTGTGGCCTTCTCCCTCTGTCTTCAAGCAAGCAAAAATAGATCAAGTCCTCACATCACTCTGCCCTCCTGTCTCCTTCCACTTACAAGTATCCTTGTGATTATACTGGATAATATATGTATTAAGATAATCTAGAATAGTCTCTATATTTTAGGTGTAGCTAACTGTCAACCTTAATTCCATCTAGAGCCTTTGCTGTAGAAACTAACAAACTCACAGGTTCCTGGAATTAGGATGTAGACACCATTATTTTCCCTACCAGAGACTCATTTTCATTTTGACTGATAAAAATTAATGATTTTCAACTAAAATTTCTGAAAGCTACCTATAGACAGTAAAGAGGAAAACGTTTCTCCCAGCCAAGTCCATTTGTTGCTCATACCATTATCTTTAAATGGCTCTGCTAGTAGCAGACAGATTTTTGAGATTCAGTGATCTCTGGTTCCATATTGTCTGTATTCTAACTTCACTGAGCCCCTTACCTCCCCACTTGCCTTTGTGTGGGCAGTGCAGCTCTGCTCTCAGTAACGAGCCCCTCTGCCACAGAGCAGACCTTTTGAAGAGTACCTACTTTTCATCATGCCAAAGTATGAGCTCACACACGTTCATACTTGCCTTTGTTCCCTCCAGGCTTCCATACCTCATGAGTTGCCTCTTTGCTTTCAGGGGGAATCAAGGTAGCAGACCTCAACAGCATTCTGTTTCAAGGGTTGAGGAGAGGCAGCAGAGAGGGGATTTAGGTTATATCCAATGACCACCTCTTTCCTGGGTTTGCCCTCACAGCAGCTGGAGGGCTTGGAGGTGCTAAGCCCTCTGATTTAGAACTACACAGGTCTGAAGGCTGAGCATTTTCTATGAAGGGCCTTCATCTTTGGAATTCCCTCTCCAAGGCTATTGACCTACATGGCCTGAAGTAAATTCTATCTCACTAGTAAAGTGGATTTCACAGTTAATGTGGCCAAGCTGATTTGGATTATTTATTTCCAATGTTAGCCACAGTTGTAGAACTCTCAGATGCGTGCAGGAATTGAATGCATCTTTAGAAATCTCAGGAACGAATAGCACTCTCTGAGACACGAGAGGGATGGGTTGTAATCTTCCTTTTGTGTTGCCTGTGACTTGCTCTAATACCAAATCGCAACCTATCCTCTGTGGTTATTTCTTCCATGTTGTGTTTTGTCAAGCTAACCTACCTGACCCATTCCTATGTTTGATTACTTGACAGCAAATGAATGACAGAAAATGTAAATAAAGCACACAGTATATCTGCATATCAAGCCAGCTGTGCCAGCCTGTGTGGGGGACTGGAGTAGGGTGGACCTGAAGGAAGTTATTAGCTCTCCAGCAGGGGCAAAGAGAAAAGCCAGTTCTGTCAAACATGAATGTTGAAACAAAAGGAAATCACCCCGTCCCAGATGCTCTGGGCTGAATCTGCCTTCCTGGGGTCTTATTCTGGTTCAGAGATAGCGCTGTCCTTGAAGTGCTCTCTGTTGAGTGACACTAGTCCATGGTATCAAGTAGTGTTTAAAATACCTAGATTAAAAGCCTTCTGCATTTAATGTCTCAGCTCCAACAGGTATATAAACCAAAATGAACTTGCAAATTTCATTGAAGCTTTATCCTCTAGCCCAGGCTAGTCCCTAATGTCACAATTTCCACATTCCTGACAAAGAATCTTTTACTCTAACCAAGTTCCCGCTCACAGTTGGCAGCTGGCCCATCCAGCGGGGGAAGGTGACTTTTGTGGTGTCCTCACTCGTGCAGGGGTGCAGGTTAACACATCCTCCTTGGGCAATGAGGGGACTAATATTCTGTGCTTTGTTCAAAGCTCTGAAGGATCAATGTATGACATGTGATACTCGAATTGATGCTATTCCTGTCCTGAAAGGGAACTCCAGTTCCCTTCCAAGTGGAAGAGGTGAGGGGATTTGACTCTTGGCTCAGTACTGCCTGAGTAAATACTTTTTTTTACATCAAATTTCAGCCTATTATGGTTTGAGGTTTCAATTAAAAAAGGTAGGTAACAGGTATTCTTAGAGATTTTTTCTAATGTGAAATAGATCATGGGTTTCAGGTACATTTAGACCAAGCAGTGCAGCTGGTTTTTTTTTTTTTTTTTTAATAAATTCAGTAAGTGTTCAACAATATGTGGCCAGTGTGTTCATTAGCCTGGCCACCATCTCACAGGGAGCCCACTTCCGGTCAGGGTGCTCTCGGAAAAGTCCTGGCAATTGTTGCATCACCAGCAGAATTTATGCACTTAAGAGGTGGTGTATTTGTAGGCCCCGTAACTCCTACCTACTGAGTAGAATGGGTACAATTGCTTTGACACAGGAAATAGAAGCATTGGTCTCAGTGTCCAGCTCTGCTGTTCTCTCCTTAGCCTCCACATTAGAAGAAAGTGGGCCTATGAATACAATAGTAGGTGATGTGGTCAATGATGGCTGAACTCAGAAGCAAATTCATATTGGACCTGCTCAACTGAATGAATCTGCTCTAGGCCCAGCAGTGAGTTGAAGGTCCTCTTCTTAGGGGACAATTCTCTTCTTCAGGACCCAGAGAGAATGGTGACTGTCCAGGCTGTTCTCAAAGCTTGGTGACCTCAGCATTGGACCAGATGGGGTCTGTGGCTCATATACCTGAAGAAAGCCATTCAATATACACTGAATCCCGATGGACTAAATAGTACAGGATTGCTTTGACGTTTCTTTCCTCAGCTTTATTGAGATGTAATTGGCAAGTTAAATGGTAAGATATTTAAAGTGTACAACATGATTCACTTGCACATTGTGAAAGGATTCCCTCACTTAAATAACACATCTGTTGATTGTTTTGTTTTGTAGCCTAACCCACCAGTCCCAGTGCAGTCCACCCATGATACCCTGGCTTTGCTCACTCTGGCCCCTGCCGCGTGCTTACCCAGTGCCCGATCACATCTGCGGTTCATCAGGTCACATGTAGCTGAACTGACATGCTACTAAGCATGTGCAAAACATGTCTAAATCACCCTTTAGGCCTTTATTTCTTGTTAATTAGCAAACTTTGGCTTTCAGTGGTGACAACCGACTTTTTTTTTTAAATAAAGTGTTCATCTTATGTATACAAGACTTACAAGAACAGCCTGGTATGCTGTTGGCTTTGTCCTGGCAACTAAAATCAGGACCCAGCACTCATCAGGGTGTCTTGCTCTCAACTTTCACTACTGTATGTAATCCACTTCTATGTGTTATGTAGAGAGATTTTGGTGTGTCCTGGGGTCATGATGAATCCAGAACCATGGTTTGAAACATGTTCTATTAACTCCACAGTCTGTATTTTCTGCTTTGACAAGTTCCACCATACCTTCACATGGTGCTCTCCACAAAAAGGAATCATAGTCTTCATTTTAACCTTTTTTGTGTGACTAGATCTCCCTATTACTTGAATCATGTGGCAACTCAAGTTTTCCTCTCTCATGTCTTTTAACTTCCTTTGCTTTTAACAAGGTTCCGACAACTGGGTAGTATTTCTACAGTGGTCTCATTAGTATCTGGTTCAGAACTGGAATAATTTTCCCCGGTTTTTATTCTCTACATGTATTTATTTTATCTGGAATACTTTATTGAATTATCTTATTGTAATTAGACATTGGGCTACAGCTTAGACATTTTCTCCTCCAGAATTTTGGGACCCTTGCTTTCATCTTTGTCAAATTATCACTGAGAATGCGGTCAGGAAGAGAGATTTTGTCCTTAGCTTTCTTCACCTTTCTCCATGTGGTTTTGCTGACCAAGGCATACTTGATTTAATTTCCCATTGTACATTGAAATTAGCTGCAACTCCCCCACTGTCTCCATTCACCTTCTAACCCCCTAAGGCTGTCTCTATTCCTGTAGTACGATTATACAGTTGTTCAAATGGAATGAATCAGGTCATTCAGGTTGTATCTACACAAATAAACACTGGGCTGGGAGCTCAACTACAGGAAGACGTTCTGAGACATAAATTTTAATTTGAAAATGGACACCATCTCTTTCTCCTTGGATCTTGATTGGGGAAGCAAAAGAGGCATGATTCCTGATTGTGTTTTTCACTGCATCCAATTCAGATCTACCTGCTCCATTCTGGCATCCTTGTTTTGTTTCCCCTCTAGTTTCATGTGATGACTCCCTAAGTACTGGGGTGAAATCTTTAGGTTAAAGCATACACCTAAATTTGGCATGCATTGGACTTACTGGCAAATCACCTCGATTGCAACAAATGTACAGCTATTGGCAGTAGATTGAGTTTTCAAAAAAATGTGTTTGAATAAGATAAACAGCAGCCTATTCTCAGTAGAAATTTTTCCTTAAAGGAACCTTTTAGTGAATGTAACTCTGATATTAATGTGCATCCTAATGGTAAGAGGGCTTCCTGGTGTCTCAGTGGTAAAGAATCCATCTGCCAGTGCAAGGAGATGGCAAGATTTGTGGGTTTGATCCCTGAGTAGGGGAGCTCCTCTGGAGAAAGAAAGAAATGGCATCTTGGCCATGGGTAGTTTTGTGGGCTGCGTTCCATGGGCTCAAAACAGACTCCCACACGACTTAGTGACTAAACAACAACCACCACGGGGAGGGGTCTTGCTGGCCCCTTGGATGTGCACTCCTGTTGGAACCCCACATCAAACTTTCTGGAGTCAAGGATGTCTGCCTTGAGGAGGGGACTGAGACATGTGATTACTACTTCTCTTTCCCCAAAATACTTTGAATGACTTTATAGAAGTCCAGAGAATAATAAATTCATAAAACTATTAAAATTCAGGGTTGAAGTAAGGGAGTAGAATGGACATAGCTGACAAAAAATGAGTGTCTGGAAAGGGTTATGATGGATAAATCATAATAGAGAGAATGATAAGTTATGGGTCAAAGGAAACAGAAGCAGTTTTACATAGCAGTTTCCCAGAGTTGGTAGATAAGGAAAATGGCACTGAGAAAAGGGGTAGAAACCATTACCAGGACTGAAGCATTAACTGCAGAATGTCTACAGTGACCCGTGTTGCTCACACTCATCTCTAAGCCTGCTTCTATTGCAGTGCTGTTGGTCCCCAGATTGAGATCAGAAAGATAGCCTCTGGTATAATAATCTACCAACTGTTTCTATCAAATCAGTTCAGTTCAGTTCAGTTGCTCAGTCGTGTCAGACTCTTTGCGACTCCATGAATTGCAGCACGCCAGGCCTCCCTGTCCATCACCAACTCCCAGAGTTCACTCAAACTCACGTCCATCGAGTTGGGGATGCCATCCAGCCATCTCATCCTCTGTCGTCCCCTTCTCCTCCAGCTCCCAATACCTCCCAGCATCAGAGTCTTTTCCAATGAGTCAACTCTTTGCATCAGGTGGCCAAAGTACTGGAGTTTCAGCTTTAGCATCATTCCTTACAAAGAACATCCAGGGCTAATCTCCTTCAGAATGGACTGGTTGGATCTCCTTGCAGTCCAAGGGACTCTCAAGAGTCTTCTCCAACACCACAGTTCAAAAGCATCAATTCTTCAGTGCTCAGCTTTCTTCACAGTCCAACTCTCACATCCATACATGACCGCTGGAAAAACCATAGCCTTGACTAGACGAACCTGTGTTGGCAAAGTAATGTCTCTGCTTTTCAATATGCTGTCTAGGTTGGTCGTAACTTTCCTAACAAGGAGTAAGCGTCTTTTAATTTCATGGCTGCAGTCACCCTCTGCAGTGATTTTGGAGCCCCCCAAAATAAAGTCTGACACTGTTTCTTTCCACTATTTCCCCATCTATTTGCCATGAAGTGCTGGAAGGCATCACTGACTCAATGGATGTGAGTCTGAGTGAACTCCGGGAGTTGATGATGGACAGGGAGGCCTGGCGTGCTGCGATTCATGGGATCGCAAAGAGTCGGACATGACTGAGTGACTGAACTGACCTGAACTGAACTGATGGGACCAGATGCCAAGATCTTAGGTTTCTGAATGTTGAGCTTTAAGCCAACTTTTTCACTCTCCTCTTTCACTTTCATCAAGAGAAGCTTTTTAGTTCCTCTTCACTTTCTGCCATAAGGGTGGTGGCATCTGCATATCTGAGGTTATTGATATTTCTTCTGGCAATCTTGATTCCAGCTGTGCTTCTTCCAGCCCAGAGTTTCTCATGATGTACTCTGCATAGAAGTTAAATAAGCAGGGTGACAATATATAGCCTTTATGTATTCCTTTTTCTATTTGGAACCAGTCTGTTGTTCCATGTCCAGTTCTAACTGTTGCTTCCTGACCTGCATATAGGTTTCTCAAGAGGCAGGTGAAGTTATATAACACAAAATAGAAATTCTTAAAAAAGATGAAAAAAGTTTTCAAATAGAAATCCTAATACAGGCCTCCTTCAATTAATATTATAATCCGTTTCTGAAAATGAGAAGTTCTATGTGAAAATATTAATCATGAGAATATTCTGATTGTTTAACTGAGAATAATTATAATGTATCAACTCAAAGCTTCCAACTAATTTCTTGAAATGTTACTAAAACATAGTAAACTAGCTACATATAAGTAATAAACTCTTAAAAATGTAGAAGCCTGAAAATAGCACTTCCTGATATCTGAAAGATATAGTTAACTAACAAATAGCTGTTTTTAGTACAGTAACATGTACTCAGCTTCACTGTATAGATGCTCTTTAACACTTAAAAGCGTAAAAAAAATCTATGCATGAGTCTAAGATTTTACCAATTATAATCAAATGTATCTCAAGACATTTCCATCATTTGGTTTAAAATGCATTGAGTTTGAGGGATTTAAATATTTTTTCTGAAAAATATTGGCCAAAAAAATGTAGTTTTGAGAGAGATGAATGTTTCTGAAGACTGGGTATTAAAAGAGGCATTTTGCCAGAAAATATTGATCTGGGAGACTGTACCTCTGTTTTCTTCCATAATCTTGAGAGAGCAACTTGTATTCACTGAGGTGAAGTCAACCACTTTGCAGGCTCCCCCTTTTTAAAGACACAAGGTGGTCTACCAGTGAAGCTAGTGTTGGAGTTGCCATCTCAGATCAGGACCTTGATCTTGTTAGTACTGGTTAGCCTAGAGGGTGTCTGTGTGCCCTCAGGTGAAGTCTGCCCATCCCCACGCCTTGCCCACACACCCCACACTGGCAGTAAATTCTCTCTTTCAAAGAAGAGTGTGAGTCACACGTAGAACTCATGACAACCAGTGGCAATGACCTCAGTTGGTCGTTCATTCATTCACTCAGGTCCCTGAAGCCAAAACCATACATTAGCAATCACTTGAGGACAATTGGCAGCATAAAAAAGAAAGAGATGAGTGAGTGAGTGAAAACAGTAAAACTCTAGCCAATGAATGCCTTAAGGAAGAAAATAATGTTTTTTTAAAAATTACTGTTCTATAGAGAGTGAAGAAAATATAGTATCCATTTAACAAGAAGAGACTGCTAAGAAAAAAATCAATCAGAATTAAGAGAATTTATGAAAAAGCACAAATTATCTTAAAAAATCAGCAAAAAGGTTAAAAGAAAAAAATGAATCATACAGAATAAAAGGGAAAAGAGGAAGAGACAGAGATATAAAATGAGAAAGAAATATAAGGGCATAGTAGATAATCCAAGAAATAATAGATAAAATATTTATGTGTAATTTCTTGTATATTAAAATACTGAGAGAATAGTTTAGAACTGGTTTTCATTTGTTCATTTGAACAGGGAAGGGAGATGATTTTTTCTTGATTTGAACTGTAAATCTTCCAGGGCAGAAGCCTGCTGCTGCTGCTGCTGCTAAGTCACTTCAGTCGTGTCTGACTCTGTGCGACCCCATAGACGGCAGCCCACCAGCTCCCCTGTCCTGGGATTCTCCAGGCAAGAACACTGGAGTGGGTTGCCATTTCCTTCTCCAGTGCGTGAAAGTGAAGTTGCTCAGTCGTGTCCAACTCTGTGCGACCCCATGGACTGCAGCCTACCAGGCTCCTCCGCCCATGGGATTTTCCAGGCAAGAGTACAGGAATGGGGTGCCATTGCCTTCTCCAAGGACAGAAGCCTAAGGATTCATACTAAGAGGGTGAAGGAGAAATTAGGAAAGAAGACAGACAACTTTTTTACTTTTTCCATTGTTTCTGTGCCTGCTGTTAACCCTCAAGTTAGTGAGGAATATTCTAATTTTTAGAGAAAAGTATTCCATTCTATAGTCTGAGGAAGAAACAGAGCTGTTGAGGACAAACGCAGCAACCTGTGCAAGGATTTCATTTGCTATAAAGAAACCAGGATTTATTGGTGCGGGTCAAAGTCGAAGGCATTTCATGGTAGATATATTTAATCAGAAATGTGCTCACTAATGTTCCAGGTACCCATTTAACTCTCTGCTTGGTCACCTTACCATCTCAGTCTCTAACCACCATTATCCAGGAAGGATGATTTAGCCCTCTGTTGTGGGGGAGAAATTTCTCTGGCGTTTGACAAGATAGTGTAGGGCCTGAAGGGACTGTTCTATAAAATATCATGGACCATGCAGATCACAGTTCAAGGAGCAGAGTGTGATGGACTACATGCCAGACATGCAGGAGTCTGCTCACATTCAGAGGAGTTCCAGGCTGGCTCTGCTGGTCCTGGGTGTCATCCTGGAAGGCGGAATATCCCTGCAGAAGCCAGATCAATTCCAGGACAGGCCTGGAAGTCTAAGTGGGCCTTAGACTTAGAGACCACCCAAAGTTGTTTATGGTCATTGTAAATTATGGGAGGGTCCAATTTAATCTCCCGAAGGCCCCCTCCCCCACCAATAGAGCCACAGCTGAAGAAGCCTTGAGATAAGACAGAGATATATGGCTGGCTAAATATATGGCATTTGTTCAATATTAGATTTCAGAAGTTGTGCCACTTGAGAGATCTGAGTTTTCAAGTTCTCAGGAAATGAAATGTGTAATGTGCAGTAAGACTTATTTACACCATTTGGTTTTTGATACATTTGAGTAAACAATTAGAGCATTTTATTACCTATAGAGTAATTGTTATAAATATAATAATTTATGATCTATTCTTATATATATTAATATAAATTATAAGAAATTAAGAAAGACTATCAATTCTGTGTAAAAACAATATCCTAAATTATGCTGTCTAGATTTGCTGGTATTTTAGGGTTTGCCTTATAATGATGAGTTTCTGCCACCCTAAACTTATTTGACTGGTTAATACCAATGAGAATGTTTAATATTTTAAAGGAAAATACAGCATTTAGAAAGAGCTTTAGTTTTAAAGCAACAGGCCTTACAAAAACATTATTCTAACTCCATAGTCCAGTTACTCTATAATCAGTAAATATGATGTTACATAGAAAACAGAAGCAATATCAGAATACTTCTGAGTATATAAAAATGAAAAAGTTGTAAGAACTTGACGAAGTTGTATGAGATATATTGAATTGAGAAAAAAAATTATTATTCCAAACACTTTAATTAAAAGAAATATATAACAGATTAGCTTTGCCATTACTTTCAGTAATTTTCAAAAAACCAACAAAAACCACATTATAATAATCTTCTTCATATGTATTAATTTGTTAATTACATTTTACATAAATCAGTTTAAAACAGCTTAATTTGTTTAAGCATGGTAGAATTTCTAAGAATTCTACAAAAGAGTACAAAGAATTACTTGCTAGGTTTGTTTAATTTCTGTGTGGTCCAAAAAGTATGTGACAAGTAAGTTAAAACAGATAACATATTTATTTAATCATTCAATGCCCATATATAAAGTTTTCAGATCTCTGTCCTCTAAGTGTGAGTACAGCAAAGAAATCAGGTCTGAGAAAAGATACCTAAAGTAGATACTTTGCTCATATCTGAATTAAGATATGCCACAGTGTCATACCCATTGTTTATTAATTATCACATTCATTTTCTTATTGCATGATAATTTTAGATAATCTAAAAATAATACATTTATATTGCATCTGCATGAGAAAATGATTTGGGCAACTGATTTTCACCTGAAGTAAAAGTTCACACTTATTCTAAAGTCTGAGTCTGTTATAGTAACTTGAATAGTGTTCTCTCAAAATTCAGGTGCCTCTGAACTTCAGAATGGGACCTTATTTTGATAGGGTCTTTACAGATATAATCAGATAAATTGAATGGGGTCATATTGATTTAGGGGGGGCTCTAAATCCTGTGACCGCTGCTTTTATAATTTAATAAAGTTTGAGTGCAAAATCTTTTCTGTTAAAATTAGTTTCCCAATAGATACCAAGTCTTACTAATCTTGGTTATTCCTGTTCTCAGTTTTGTTTTGCTTTGAGGTTTTTGTTGTTACTGCTTCTGTTTTTGCCACATAACAGTCATTTCCTTATTTTACAGTAAAGCCCCCGTGTTTCCTTTTGAGGAATGACCACCCACCCAGTAAATGAATCTTGCATGACTGTCAGTAGGGCTTCCTTCTTTCCTCTTTTCAAGGAATGGACGTGAGAGCCAGGCTAAGCTAGTGGGATTCTGTATCCCAAAACTGAATCTTCAGCAGAATGATACAAATGCAGAAAAAGGTTAGGGACAATTTATCCAAGTATTGGTGCCCTCAGTTTTTACTCTCTGAATACTCAGAAATTCCCTCATTCATTCCTTTCTTAGGCCTGGTTCTTTAGCTGACATTTCATCATTTTGTCAGCTACCCCAGAGCCTTCAAGTAAATTCAGATTCCTGTTGCTTGCACCCAACAAATCCTAAGTGATATGTCCACAAAGTCTTGTTAATTGTTCTGCATAAAATAGCTGCCCAGGGTAGAAGTCACAGTGTTCACAGAATCCACTCTGGCTAGTTCAAACAAAGAATTCCCAAGGGCTCATGGAAACTTTGAGAATGCAAAAGAAACATGCCCAAGTTTCTGATGTAAAACTGGCCTGGTGAGGAAGTTACTACCTCTCAGGCCAAATGGTGAATGCCAGATATATCGTTTGCAAATATTCTCCCCATTCCTTAGATTGCAGTTTCACTCTGTGAATTATTTCCTTTGCTGTACAGAAGCTTTTGTTTGATGTAGTCCCATTTGTCTAATTTTGCCTTTGTTGTTTATGCTTTTAGTGTTATATCAAAGAAATCATTGCCAAACCCAATGTCAGGAAACTTTCCCCATGTGACTTCTTTTAGAGGTTTTAACAATTCAAAGTCTTGTGTTTAGATCTTTAATCCATTTTGAGTTGATTTTTGTGTATAGTAAAAGATATCATCCAATTTCATTCTTTTACTTATAGATACCCAGTTTTCCCAACACCTTTTTCTAAAAAAAGACTGAGCTATATATCTTATAAAGAATTAATATATCCAAAACATAAGGAATTCCTACAACTCAATAGCAAAAAAGCAAATAACCCTTAAAAAAAGGGGAGGGGGGCAAAGGACTTGAATAGCTGTTTCTCCATGGAAGACATACAGATGGCCAATAAGTATATGATGATGCTCAACATCACTAATCATCAGGGAAATCCAAATCAAACCACATGAGTTATCACCTTACACCTGTTAGGATAGCTGATTAAAAAAAAAATCAAGGAAAGATAGCAAGTGGCAAGGACGTAGAGAAATTGGAATCCTTATACACTTTTGGTAGAAATGTAAAAGAGTACAGCTGCTATGGGAAATAACATGGCAGTTCCTCAAACAATTAAAAATAGAATTACCATTTGATCCAGCAATACCACTTCTGAGTACATAACTGAAAGAATTGAAATGGGATTCTTGAAGAGATACACACTCCCATATTCATTGCAGCCTTATTCATAATATCTAAGAGAGGGAAACAATATAAATATCTACTAACAGATTAATGGATAAAGAAATTGTGGCATATACATACAGTGGAATAATATCCAGCTTAAAAAGAGGGGAACCCTGCCTGAAGGACATTATGCTAAATGAAATAAGCCTGTCACAAAAGGACAAATACTGCATGATTCTTCTTGTAGTTAAATGCTTAAACTCATAGAAACAGAGCATCGAGTTTTGGTACCGGGGGCTTGGGTGTTCCATTGGGTATAAAACTTAAGTTACACAAGATGAATAAGTTCTAGAAATTGTCTTTTATAGCAGCACCAGGACTTAATGCTGTACCGTGCTCTTAAATATTTGTTAAAAGTGTAGATCTCATGTAAGTGTTTTTATAGCAATAAAAAATAAATGTCAGAAATTTATTTTATTGTCGTTGCTCCTGCCACAGCCCCAGTGCAACTGCTGCATGAGGACTTCAACATGGTAACCACTAGAAAGCCCTTACAGGGCTGATGCCATCCAGTATTCTTCAGCTACCAGGACAAGCGAGACAGACTCAAGCTACAGGCAGCACCTATTTTGTCTATTTGTCAAATGGGGTGAGGGAGGGCTCTCTCATATCACGGACATTTCCCCCATGAACAAACAAAACAGCAAAGCTGTTTACAGAATGATGGGCAAATAAAAAAAGGGAGTCACCTTGAATCTGACAAGTGTTCGCTACATCAAACTTTTAGTAAATGGACTGAAAACAAAAGTGTGATAGACTGGAGTAATAGCCCCAGTTCTGTGTCTCTCCGATAATGACTCCCTTGACATGTAACTTTGAAACTTTTCCCACTACAGCATAAGTCGCTTACCACACACTTGGGATGTAGCCACGTGACTCGATCTTTCCAGGATGTTAGCAGAAGTGATAGAAGCAGAGGTGTGAGAAACACATATGTGACTAGCTTTGCACTCTGGTGCTTTTTGCCACTGCAATGAGAACATGATGGGCCACTCAAGAGGAAGTGAGATGCATTGACGGTCCAATCAAAAGCAAAGCAGTTGGGTCAGATCAGTCTTTCCTCAGCTGACTTGGATGTGAATATTTATTGCTGTATGAGACAGAAATTTGTGTTTTGGCTTTTTTTTTTTTTAATTGTTACACAGCAATAGCTACCTGTTACAAAGAATAAAAAGATAAAATCTGATCAAGATTAACATTCTTTCGGCACCCTCTTTTCTTCCTGTAAACTTTATTAAGGCAAACTTGAAGACACATCTCATATGTTGCATGGAAGACAACTTCTGACTACTGATGTTTAAATTGGGGTGTCAATTCTTGACACAATTCATGCCTCACGTATGATGTACCTCTCTTTAAAAAAAGAGATGAATATTTTCTAGGCAGATCTTCAAAATTTGACTCATTATCTTCCATCTCATCCTCTACTTTGACCCCTGAAAAATTATCTTGTTTTGTCTTGGCTATTGCCCTGTGTTTAATCACACTACAAAAACAGACAAGTGGGGAAATCATTAGAAATCAGGATAAGAATAATTCCGTTCTACCTTATTGTTCAGTAAAACATGGTGACCTAATCCTAAGATTTTTTAGCTACTGTTTTGACTCACTGAGCTGTGACGGATTATGTCATCGGAAACTGTGCAATGACAGTGTTTCTCCAACACAACTTTATTAAGTGGTACTAGAATAGGGTCTAATTAAGGAGATTGTGAAGTTTCAAATCTCATCATTAGCACCAGTCACCATATTGTTTGTTGAAGATGCTTTCTTTCTGCCCACTGGAGCATGTCCGGGTTAAAAAAAAAGGTCATTAACTATAACCCTTAAGATATATTCCTTATCCATCATCTTTTAACCTCACTTGGAATTAGAAAATAACCGTTTACAGGTCTCAAAGTCACTTGTGACTGCTCGTCAGTGTTAAAATACTGATAGCTGATTGTGACACAGGCATTACAGAAAGACTAGCTTTCTATCCCGTCTTTGATCTTTTGAGATTTAATTAAGCTCAAGTACAAAGTATGATAGTGTCTGTAGAAACCCTCTGAATTACTCATCAATCAATATTTCTGGAAGAACTTTGTCAGACATTATAGGAGATGTAGAGAATTTAGCAGTTGTATTCTCTATGCCAGAAGAGTTTATAATTTGGTGAAGGCAGCAAGATCAAAATATATAGAAAGTTAAATTGAATTGTGACAACGATTCTTGTAATGTCAAAGGTCAATTTATGATTAGAAGCCAACTTTATGACATAGATCACTAGACCTGTGGATTCAGGTAAAGGAAGGGACACTGAGTATTTGGATGATAAGGGAAGACACCCAGGAAGATAAGGACTTACACTGAAACTTGGAGATTGGGTAGAGTTTATTCGGTAAGGCTAAGGCAACAAATAGTGCAGTTGAGAAATGGCTTGTGCTTACTCCATAAAATAGTTTTATGACTCCCTGAAAAGCTATAGGAAAATTATTTAGGTTAATACAGGTTGAATTGGTAATTCAATAAAATCTATACTTAGCATCTCAAATGTTTACTATTCCATTACTTCTTATATTGTCTGTGTTAGTTTTCTAGGACTGTTATACAAAATATGCAGACTAGGGGGCTTTAACAAGAGAAATTCATTTTCTCACAGTTCTGGAGGCTAGAAGTTTAGGATCAAGGTGCCAGCAGGTTTGGTTTCTTCTGAAGCCTTTCTCCTTGCCTTGCAGATGACTGTGTTCCTGCTATGTCTTCATGTGATTGCCCTCTCTAAACGCACACCACCAGTCTCTTTGTATATTCGAATTTCCTCTTCTAAGGACATCAGTTAAATTGAATTGGAGCCACCCTAAGGCCTAATATTAACTTAATCACTTCTTTAAGGCCTTGTCCTCAAATACAGTCACGTTCTGAGTAGTGGGATTTAGGGCTTCACATATGAATTTTGGGAGAGACAGTTCAATCAATGGCACTATGTTTATCATTGATTACCAATCACATGTTGATAATTGGAGGAAAATATTAGCCTTTTCCCCCGTGAATTAAGACTACCAATGGGTATCATGCCCACCCTCACCCACTTTTCTCCCAGACCACCTGTTACTAAAGTCCTGTCTCTTCATCTTATTCTTCCTCTGCCCACTTCAGTCCTAAACACTCTAGACTTTTCTGCCACTAATTCCTTTATAAGAAAGCTACTCCACCTGACTGACTACTAGACCATTGCTTTATACTGGAATCTCCCATGGATCTTTTAAACTTGTATGGTTAAGCATTTTGTTTAATTGGTCTGTGGGAGAGTTTTTAAAAGTTCTTCAGATGAATTCGAATGTGCAGCAGAGTTGATGAACCACTGATGTAGGAGAAGGGCAGAGTCATTTTGCTATTAGGCAGTGTTGGGGATGTGAAGGTGAGGGGTTTATAATGGTAATTCTGGTCTTGATGGAGTATTTTATAATCATAAGAAATGATCCTACTCAAATGAATAGTATCAACCAAATGAGATAGTTGTTTAGAACATTCAGAAGGCACCAAATAGATGCTATGACCCCAAGGGAAGTGGTTAATAGTACTTCGTGTATTATTTCATAAAGGCATACCTAGTTAAAATTTGGAAATGTTGATCTCTATGTCCCCATAATCCCTCCCATAACCATCCTTAGTCAGAAAATTATAGAATTGTTAGAGCAGGAACACAATTTTGAGATTCCTTCTGACTCCCAAACTGTGAGCTCTTGCAAATCAAAAAGGAAGGCCTCAAGAGTGTGGCACTTTGACTTTCTACCGCTAATATGGTAGAAAGTCAATAAAGGAAATATCAAATATCACAAAGAAGCTGAAACAGAGTCCAAAGACTTCCTTGCCCTTGGAGCCAAACCATACAAAGAGACTGTGTCATTGCTGTTGAGCAAAGGCCTTCGAAGGATCATGGCCATCACTGGCCCCATCCAGCAGGACACTATCCATGCTCTGAGCCTCTCTTTGCAGGTGTTAACATGCCCCTTTTAGGTATTAACATACCCTCTACTAATGGCCCTGAACACTTAGAAGCCTGTCCCAAAACACAGTGGGTAGGGGTTTTAACCCTCAATGGAAAAGTGTTGCCCAAGGGAAAGTGAATTTGGGAGAGTCAGTTGAGAAAAAGACTAAAAAAGTATAGCCAGAGGAAACTGATCCTGAAACATCAGAGTCATTGTAAATAAGCACGCAATAACTATTTTCACAGGGGTCTTTGTACTATTGTGTTAAATTTACTGAGCTATAGAATGATACAGAAAAAAGGTCTTCTAAGTTATATTCCCAAATTAATACAAACAAAATCAAACTGCCAATTACCCTAAATTACAAGAGCTGTTTTTAAATACACTTTTCCAAGGGCATTCATAGGTTTCAAGGAATTCTGATGTGCAGGCATAGATTCCTTACCATTTGAGCCACCAGGGAAGCCTGATGTAGGTAATAAAGGACAATTATTAAAACTTAAGAAAGGGCAGTATTATTGGTGGGATTGCTTCTTTATGTCAGAACTTTATGTCCATGTGCAGGATCAGGATATACTGCTCAAGTCAACTTGAGAATCTGTGTGTTCTAAAAAGAAAAATAGAAGAATGTATTTCAGTATTTGAGTTCTGCATTTTTTATAAGCTGGCAAATATAATCAGCCTTCACGTTGCCTTCTTTCCTAATTTCCAAACCGACAGTGGATAGTATACGTCTGGTTTTCCAGAAACATAAAGGAACTCAGCAGCAGTTTCAGTAGAAATATTAGTTAATAAGGTGATAGTGATGGGAAGAGAAAAAATGAAGATCATTATGAAATAGAGGTCTATAAAAATCATGCCATCAAACAAACCATTCTATTCATATTGCTAGCTTTTGATTTCTTATGCCCTAAGTTTCTGGGGCCACATCAGTATTTTTCAGGAGAAAATGTTCCCTGGACTAGTCTTATCATCATTTCTTCTTGGAAATATCTGACATACTTCTGTTCAAGTAAAAATATACATAAGTGCACAGGTTGGCCATGATATTAAAAATTCTGAATTCAAAGTCAAAACGACAAATTTAACTTTGAGGTTTACTTAGTGCTTTTAAAATTTTTATTAGGAATAACACTTCTGCCTGGTCCACTTCATTCAGGAAAAAACACTGACTTCATCTACACTGCTCAGAACTAACTGCATCCCTACAAGTCCACTTTAGAAATGATATGCTTCAAACCTACAGAACCACCATTCATTTCTTCCTTGAATTTATAGAGCTGTAGTGTGGTATCCACAGATCAAGCTCCTGAAATATCTCTCAATGCTCTGAATCTTCATAACCATCTTTATTTTCATTTAACTTAGAATGCTCATACGTTGCATTTTAAGTAGGGTTATCATTTGCTCTCCAGTGATCAGACCCTTGACACATTATTCATTTGTTGCTAATATAGTTTTCTTCATTTTCCCAAATTCACAGGTTATTTTTTCTATTATAATTCAAACGTCCTTCCTGGAAAAGCAGATTTGACAATTCACAGCAAAACCATCACCTCACACCTTCTAAGAAGAAGAGAAGAGTATAGAACACACCACATTCTCTGAATAGTAAGTGAGTTCAGGTTTTCTGCTGCTATTAATAGTTTTTATTTTATCTTGAGGGAAACTTTGTACATACTTATTAAGATATTCAGCATAAATGGCTCCCTGGCAACTATAGATTGTGCTATCGCTACATTAACCTTGAAACCTACCTAGCTATCAGAAAATAGCTTGCCCCTGAAGACAGCACCTGTTGGACACTGGGTACTAAGGATCCCTTACAAATCAATACATTCTATTTTGGAGTGAGTTTTGACATTTTGTGTAGCCTGCTTGGTGCTTTTTTACATGAACTCGTTTATAGTAAAAGTGCCATCAGATTACATAGTCATGTATTAGTTGGCCAAATCAATTTTCTAGTTAATTAAGCTAAATGTTAATCTAGTATTGCTTCAGCCCAGTGTGGAATTTTGCACTTAACCGTGTTTTTTATTTCTTTGCCTGTCTTAGTTGCTCTGACTGAGGAAACATCAAGACATTCCTTGATGATGAAGTGCATTTTGGCAATGATAGATCATTTCGTTCCATCTTCCACTTTGTTTTGCTCTGTCTTGCAAACTCCTGCCATTATTCAGGAGCAGTGGGCTACTGTCAGCTCCTGTTTAATGCCATCCCTGGCAGAGCCTACGGGCCATCCGTACTCTCTTTTTCTGTCCTTGTCTAGCACTGTATCTCCACATTCCCATGTTGTCTTATATGTTTTTAATTGTTATCATTTTGTTCTCCAGATTATAAGGTTAGGAAAGTCAATTCAGTGATAGTAAATAACTCCCTAAATCTCAGTGGTTTGACAGGACAAGTTTTTTGGGCTTTTGGTTGCCTTGAAATCTGGTGGAGGTGAAGTGAGCCTCCTCCATCTTGCAGATATATTGTTCAGGGCTCCCGAAGGAGGGTGAGATCTAAAAGGTCATGAGGGAAGTCTCTGAGGACTAGAAGCTGCCTGTGTCACTCTGCCCACATTCCATTGACCAAAAGTCACTCCCTTGGGCACAGATAACCATGATGGATCCTTAGAAATGCCATTTTCCTGTGGGCCCAGCAAGGGGCAATGGTATAGTGAATATATAGCACTTTTTGTGACACAAGATCCTTTTGGGTTTTCAGCCTCCTCTCTAGATTTTAAGATTGTATTTGATACATAGTGGGTACTCAGTACAGGTTTATGAGGAAAGGACTTTTTAAATAAGGTTTCTGTGTGTGTGTGTGTGTGTGGATACCATTTGGCAGTATCCTATCAGTGTTGAAAAAATGTAGTTAATTGATTTTTTTCCTGTTAATATCTAGGATTTAATGCTGCTTCAATAATGTCAATTTCTTAGAATAAATATATAGTTTCCGTTAAAGTAAGAGGAAGTCAGTGTAGAACTTTTCTTTTTAAATCAAAAGCAGCCAAAAGAAAAGCGTTGTATACTGTGTATATCCTATTCCTATTCCAACTTGGCCTGTTTCCCTATGGGTGAATTTCTGTTGACTCTAAATGGGTCATATCCCCTTTACTTATTTTTTACTAATATTATTAGCTTGGTGTGAAGTGTTAATTGCTCTCATTACTGACAAAATGATTATTGCTGAAATTATAAATTCATATTTTACACTGAGTAGTAAATGGCATTTTACCATGAAAAAAATAGTTTTGAAAATATAATTTTCTCCTATCAATCCACATGAATTACACTTGAATTTTTTTCCGTACGTATCTGAATGTCAGTTGTTTATATAGTTCCAAATATACCTTGAACTTAAATTTTTTGTCTTGACTCTTACAGTTCTCAGATCAAATATCCTCTGACTGTAATCCCATAGTTCAAATTCTCAAGAAAATAAATGATTGACTCAGATGAGTCAAAAGTTCATTGAGGTGGGAGAAGGGAGGAGAGGAATAAGGAGGTGGATGGTTGGGAAAGATGGATCCTTTGGAGCCAATGCTGAGGGTTCCTTTCTGTCTGCCTTATGATTCAAGTTACTCTGACTCTTGATGTCACTTTATTTCTTTCATTGAAATATAGTTGATTTACAGTGTTGTGTTATTTTTCAGGTATACAGCAAAGTGATTCATTTATGTATCAGTTCAGTTCAGTTCAGTCGCTCAGTCGTGTCCGACTCTTTGTGACCCCATGAATCACAGCATGCCAGGCCTCCCTGTCCATCACCAACTCCCAGAGTTCACTCAGACTCACGTCCATCGAGTCAGTGGTGCCATCCAGCCATCTCATCCTCTGTCGGCCCCTTCTCCTCCTGCCCCCAATCCCTCCTAGCATGACTCTTTTTCAGTGAATCAAGTCTTTGCATGAGGTGCCCAAAATACTGAAGCTTCAGCTTCAGCATCATTCCTTCCAAAGAACACCCAGGGCTGATCTCCTTCAGAATGGACTGGTTGGATCTCCTTGCAGTCCAAGGGACTCTCAAGAGTCTTCTCCAACACCACACTTCAAAAGCATACAGTTTTATATTCTTTTCCTTTATAGGTTATTTTAAAATATTGAATATAGTTCCTTGTGTTATACAGTAGGTCCTGTTGGTTATCTGTTTTATATATAGTACCGCATATATGTTAATGCCAAACTCCTAATTTATCCCTCCCCATCTTTTCCTTTGGTAGCCACAAATTTTCTGTCTGTGGATCTATTTCTGTTTTGTATGTAAGTTCATTTTTATCATTTTTTTGATTCCGCATATAAGTGATAACAGTATTTTTCTATCTGGCTTACTTCACTTAGTATAATAATCTCTAGGTTTATCCATGTTGTATGAATAGCATTATTTCATTCTCTTTTATGACTGAGTAATATTCACTTGTACAGATATTCCACATCAATTTGTCTGTTAATGGAAGGTTGCTTCTATGTCTTGCCTATTGTAAATAGTGCTGTAATGAACATCGGGGTGCATGTATCTTTTTGAATTATGATTTTCTCTGGATATATGCCCAGGAGTGGGATTGCAGGGTCATATGGTAGCTCTATTTTTAGTTTTGTAAGGAACTTCCATACTGTTCTCCATAGTGGCTGTACCAATTTACATTCCCACTAACAGTGTAGGAGGGTTTTTTTCCCCCTCCACACCCTCTTCAGCATTTATTGTTTGTAGGTTTTTTGATGGACATTCTGACTGGTATGAGGTGATACCTCATTATAGTTTTGATCTGCATTTCTCTGGTAATTAGTGACATTGAGCATCTTTTCATGTGCTTTTTGACCATCTGTGTATCTTCTTTGGAAAAATGTCTATTTAGATCTTTTACCAATTAAAAAAAATTTTTTTTAATTCTTGTGTCACTTGTGAGGGGCTACTCTTCATCCTTCTGTTCTTGATTTTCAGTAGTTCCATAATGTGGTCAAACCTTTCCTTACTTGCTTTCCATTCCACCTCTCTCCCCCGACCACTGAGAAAGTACTTGGAAACATTGATCATGGACCCACCAGGCAAGCAAGCCAGGTGGAAAAACTAAAGCAGAATTGAATAAAGCTCTCCAGTGGCAGAAAAGATTCAAATTATACTCAACAGGCCAGTCTAGGCCCTATTTCCTTTCAAAATTAAGTGCAGTAAATTTCCGTATACTTAGCTTTTTAAACATAAAATAAAATTGGAGGAGGTAGAAAATATTTCATATTAAAACGCCTGGGTATTTAATGATCTCAAAAATGACTTTTTGAAGATTATTGATACAACAGCTAATAGTTGAAGATTTTTCTTTAAACTGTATTGGTTGACTTATGTATTTCTCAGTGTTGATTTCTTCATTTCTTATTTTTTTTCCATTCACTCCTGTCTGCCTTCATGTTCAAATCCCAAACTGGTCATTGTTTGAAAGCAGTCCTGCTAAAATTAAATGATGGCCATGTAAAAAGACATTAGCAACTCTGCTCTGTGAACATATAGCCATTCCCTGCAGGGCCTCTGTGTTCCTTTCTTCTGGAGTGCTTTTTGGGCAAAAATGTGAAATGTGTATCTGAAAGGCATGAAGCAAAAGCTCATCTGTAAAGTTGACTTCAGTGGTAGGGCTTTGGCTGCATCCAAATTCACTGTCTTGAAATTTGGCCTAGCTCGGGTTTGTATTGCTTTTATGAATATACAAAATGCTTAACACAGTTTAAGTGGAAAGTATATCAGATAAGCTAGGGCCGTGTGGTAAGATGAACAAAACTGCCATTGTGAGAACCTGTGAGAGCTCAGAATCTTCACAGTGCTATTCCAGTATTATTGGTAGAAACACTGCTGAATTTCCATTACAGTAATAAAAATACCTGAAACTGAATCTGTTGAATCTGAGTCAGGGAGTTTAAGAAGCACAACTGACCAAGCAAAGGTGAGGCAGGAAGTGAGTGATCTATCTAAAATGCACGCCTGACCACGCTTTTTGGGGCTTGAAACCCTTCAGTAGCCCCTCATCACTTACAGAATAAAATCTAATTTGCTTAGCCTGATATATAAGGCCCTGCAGGATCTGACCCTCATACCTATGTCTTGCTTCAAAGTTGCCATTCCCACTTTGTCCTTCGTGATGTTAAGGCCATGGAGTACTTGCATTTACTTCCCACTCCGGCGAGTTGCCATCCCCAGTGTGTCTTCACACACTATTCAGATTCACGGCTCTGAATCTTTGGTCATAATTTTTCCTCTGCCGGCAGTGCCCTTTTCAACTTGTTCTGTCACCACCTATCTTGGACATCCCTAGCTCAGTATTTCATCCTCCAAGATACCTCATTATTCAAATAGTCCACTCTTGATGCTCACCTAGCACCAGGGGCATCTCTCTCTTGGCTCTTAAAATATTACTGTGAAGTATCATTATGTGCCCATCTTCTATACTACACTGTGTGGATGAAGAAATAAAGCTGGTTGAATACAGTTTCACTGAGTACAAAACCACAGGATTTTCTAAGGATTTTAGAAAGTCAGTGTTGTTTCCTTTATAGAACCCCCAGGAGCTGAAGTATTCTTTACTCATTCACAGTCTTCTAGAAAGACATCCGTGTTCCACGTAAGTCTCTTCAGGGGGCCCATTTAGTTAAACAGTGAGGAGATCTCCTTTGTAAAAATTGTACTTGATAAAGTCAAATAGGCAAAGCTTGTGTTGGTAATGTTTCCTCAGAAAGGTAAATAATAAGAGTTTTCTGCTCCAACTTTAAAAATGGAAGCTCACAGTCAGAAAATACTGTTTACCCTTCTCATAATTACCCAGCCAGGACCTGGTTTTCCCAGAAGGATATACTGAACAAATTGCACATAATACATACAAACATTCTGAAAATGCTGCATATTTAGAACAGAAACACGTTTATGTCTCAGAGTGATGCCAACTAGTTCTCTGGTGCTTTTTTGTTAAGCATAATTGCAGTTCTTCACAAAAAGCCTGGAGAAGGGGAACAAATGCTTGGCATATTTCCTTTGGTCTTTCAGCGTGTGCGTAATTTATTTGTTTGCCACTGAGAAGCACTGTGTTTTTCCTGCTGGGCACCGAGGCAGTGTGATAGGTACTACAATTTCGGTCACATTTGCTTGTACTCAGGCTCATGGGTTGATGAAGTTGGAGTCAGTGTTCTAAGTCTGCATTTTATGTTGCTGGGAGTTGGCACTGTTTCATCTCTCCTCCAGTCCTGTTTCAACGGTGCCCAGTTGGGACTTGTCACAAAGAAGTCTTCCTTCCACAGAGGTCAGGGATGCAATGAGGTCACACAAAGGCAGAGCTCGAGTGAGAATCACTCAGAAACAAATATACCTCTGAAGATGTGGGCAGTGATTTTTTTTTTCTTCCAAAAAAGGAGAGAATTTAAGCTTTGCAAGCTTTCTTGAATCATGTATTATAAGCTATATTTTATGAATATGCATTATGTTACCTCTTTTGAACTTCCTTGAAACAAATTCTCATAAATAAACAAGGAATGTACCATACTAACTGACAGAGTCATTTAAACTAGATGCATTGTGCTAATGGAGTGAAAAGAATAAAAATTTTCAAGGGCTTCAACCCTCAATTTTAATACATTTCATGGAAATCGGATCAAGCCCTAATTGCTAATTCATCTGAAATTATTAAAAAGAGATTTCAATTACATACCACCATTGAATTTTGATGTACCAAATTAAATTAGGACACTAGATTGTATCTTTTCTTAAATCCAGATCTATTTAAAAGCCTTTTCCTGTAAATTCTGAAAAGGAACTTTGTGTTCAGTTATGTTGCTATAAAAAAAAAAATCCCAGCATTAGTACAAAATAGTAGGCTAAATCTCTTAGTGAAGATTTTTAATGACATTTCAGTGTTCCTCTTATAATTACTCTTCATCTAAGATATCCCATAATGATGTTGGACACTCTTGGTTCAGGCTCACTGGCTTGCTTCATTAGCATGTCATTCCCATTCCACATCACAAGATTTAATTGTAATGCCGGATATGCACAGCTCTCCACAGAAGTCTAATCAAAGTGGATTCACTTGTATTATTAATATCAAAAATCAGTCCACTTGCTATTTTTATAAATAAAAGAATCCAGATACATAAATCAGCTGTCATTTATTAGCATGTTACTGGCATATCTGCCAGACATATGAGCAGCCCTATCACAGTTCCTTAGGATTATTTTCATCAAGATTAAAACCTTTCTACATTAAATATACATACTAATTCCTCCATAAAGTAATCAGATTACAGAGCAGGTGACATTGTGTGCTGGAATTCAAATGATTTGCAGTAATGAGCTGGAAAGGTGTGCTTGGAGTCAGACAGAGGAAAGGCAAGAGGAAAGACAAGGGAAAAGGAAGACTTTGGTCTTAAATTCGGGCTTGTGTGTAAGTTGTTTTATTGTGTTGCTAACTTCTACTGACTTATTTATTTTTTAATAAGTAAAGACTCAGACAAGCATCCATGATACTTAGCAACTCATGGTGTCAATCATTTATACTATCAAATGCTACATGCTTCTCATTCATTAGCTTATCTTGTCTTCTTTGTCCACATATCATCTAAAGACAGGGCAGGGAAATATTTCCTGTGGTCGAGTGGTCCTCAAAGATCAAGGCCTGTGGACATTTTTGCTGTTCAATGGGAGTGTTTTATCTTCTTACATTCTCTGCCTTTTTGTTCTTGAGACTTCATTCCTTATGAAAATTCAATAAAACACGAATAATACACCAGTACACAGCACAGCTACTCTTACATTCATGAAAAGGATTATAGAATAATACTGTGAAAGTGAAATGAAATGGCTAAAGACTGGCTCAAAGCATGTTTTTACTTCTCATGGCACTTGGAAGCATTAGTTTGAAAACTCCCTTATGGTTTTATGGATGAAAATGCACAAGCATGTGGACAGCACCTTCATTTTCCACTTTATTTCAAAATATTTTTCTTGGCATGTTTTGTAAACAGGAATCCCCAGATTGTTTCACATACACACATTCACGCATTCATGCCATATACACAATCACACTATACACACCCCAACTACTGATCTACAACTTGGAAAGCAGTTAAGCAGTTGGTGCTAGACTACCCTAGAATAAAGAAATAGACTCAGTTCTCTCGGGATTGTTGCCCTTGCAGGTGATTTTATTTTTTTCATTTCTAATGCCGGCTTACTTTTGCTTTGTTACATAGTAACAAAAAACATATCTGACCTACCCTTATGATTTTCAAATACCTCCTTATATACCTTGTATTCTATATAGTGTTTGTATACGTATGTATAGTGTTTGTGATATACATACATATACACACATGAATATGCTACTTCATACTGCATTTGGGGCTTCAATTTATTATTCAATAAGACTGTATAGTTTAACGTTCCTCTTTTTGATTAAATAACAGGTGCTTTCATTAGGTCAATTTTGGATGCAAAAATTACATCTAAACAGACATTGTCACCACCTTTCCTGTCTTCTGAGAGGCAACAGTTAGGACTGGCCATGGAACAACAGACTGCTTCCAAATCGGGAAAGGAGTATGTCAAGGCTGCATATTGTCACCCTGCTTATTTAACTTATATACAGAATACATCATGTGAAATGCTGAGCTGGCTAAAGCACAGGCTGGAATCAAGGTTGCCAGGAGAAATATCAATAACCTCAGATTCGCAGATGGCACCACCCTTATGGCAGAAAGCAAAGAAGAACTAAAGAGACTCTTGATGAAAGTGAAAGAGGAGACTGAAAAAGGTGGCTCAAAACTCAACATTCAGAAAATTAAGATCATGGCATCTGGTCCCATCATTTCATGGCAAACAGATGGGGAAACAATGGAAACAGCAAGAGACTTTATTTTGGGGGCTCCAAAATCCCTGCAGATGGTGACTGCAGCCATGGAACTAAAAGATACTTGCTCCTTGGTAGAAAAACTATGACCAACCTAGACAGCATATTCAAAAGCAGAGACATTACTTTGCCAACAAAGGTCTGTCTAGTCAAGGCTATGGTTTTTCCAGTGGTCATGTATGGATGTGAGAGTTGGACTATAAAGAAAATTAAGCACTGAAGAACTGATTCTTTTGAAGTTTGGTGTTGGAGAAAACTCTCAAGAGTCTCTTGGACTGCAAGGAGATACAGCCAGTCCATCCTAAAGAAAATCAGTCCTGACCTGAATATTCATTGGATGGGCTGATGCTGAAGCTGAAAGTCCAGTACTTTGGCCATCTTATGGGAAGCACTGACTCCTTGGAAAAAACCCCGATGCTGGGAAAGATTGAAGGCGGGAGGAGAAGGGGATGACAGAGGATGAGATGGTTGGATGGCATCTCTGACTCGATGGATATTAGTTTGAGTAAGCTCCAGAAGTTAGTGATAGACAGGGAACCCTGCCGTGCTGTAGTCCATCAGGTCGCAGTTTCCAACACAGCTGAGCAACTGAACTGATACATTGTCACGCACCTGCCTGGCAGATAGTGGTGAGGATAAAGTGACACTATATATGAGAAGCGATTTTTTAAGGTATAAAGTTCTTAATAACTGATTCTGTGATCTGCATTATAAAAATATAATCTCTTTACTGTAAAGGATTTGCCTACAGTACAGGAGATCTGGGTTCTATTCCTGGGTCAGGAAGATCCCCTGGAGAAGGAGATGGCAACCCACTCCAGTATTCTTGCCTGGAGAATTCCATGGACAGAGGAGCCTGATAGCTACAGTCCTCGGGGTCACAGAGAGTTGGACACGACTGAGCGACTAACACTTTGTTTATGTCATGTGTGACCCATTTAAACAGAGCATCTTTACCATGGTGCAAAGTTAAATGGGACAACTTTAAAATAACCCATCCTAAATACCCAGCAAATTAAAATACTGCATTGCCAACAAGGAATATATACACATAAGTATACACACACACACACACACACGCTACTTCATACAGCATTTGGGCCTTCAATTTATTATTCAGTAAGAATGCATTTGACCTCCTATGTTGATGACTCTTTTTTTTTCAGAAACTATATTCCACGGCTAGGCTAATCAAACTGTGTACAATTCATTTGGAATAATTTCTCATCTAATTCCTTTAACTGTTTGGAGACAGAAAGTGGGCCTGTCTTTTGTAGAATAAAAAGTAAACAGCAGCTCCCTTTGTATGATAAGCAAATAGAAAGGCTAACAGCTAATATGCTGATTCAATAACCATTTTGATATTATCTTTTTAACTTACAGACATCCTCGGTATATTTTAAATTATTTTCATCGGCCAGTCAGACATGGCTCAGAAAAGCAATAGGAAAAGAAAATCAAGAAACAACTTTGGTATTATTTATCAAGAATGAATTATTTTATGCTGATTATTTATAAAGGGTCTAGAGTTTAAGAGGGTATGTTGATGTTAATTCTAAAAACTAAAAACTTAATGGACCAAATAAGCATTAAAGAAGAAAGACAGCCAGTCCTTCTATGGTCACTTTCCATTTACATTTGGGAGCAAATGTAAACCTTATTGGAGAAGTGGACCACCACCTCATCCAAGAAATATGTATATTGTTAACATATATTCACTACAGTTCTCATTTTGACTTACTTCAGCATCTCTAATAGAAAGTAAAAACAGAGGCATTTTGTTGTTGTTATCATTTTTCAAAAATCTCTTCAGTCCTTCAATAAGAAATAAATAAAATTAAAAAAAAATTTGTAATGCCCCCCCATCTCTTCCTGTTACCTTTTGAAAATTAAAATTCTCTGGGAAGTGTGTAGTAAGTAATATACTTCTGTGACATACACTGGATATAAATTGAGTTTCATATTTATCTAGAGGGCTTTCCGGGTGGCTCAGGGGTAAAGAATTAGCCTTCCAATGAAGGAGATGCGGGTTCGAATCCTGGGTCTGGAAGATCACCTGAGAAGTATTCTTGCCTGGGAAATCCCATGGGCAGAGAAGCCTGGTGGACTACAGTGCGTGGGGTTGCAAAAGAGTCAGAAACAACTGAGTAAATAAACAACAACAAATTTATCTAGAGGGTTTTTGTCAGAATATTGAACATGTTACATTAGCCATCATCCTTGTATACATTCCTGGAGCAGAAACAAGAAGGAAGAGTGGGTGGAATATCACCAGTGCAACAGTTTTTAAAATTTTATTTAATTTTAGCTGTGCTGGGTCTTCATTGCTGTGCAGTGTGCTCTAGTTATGGCTAGTAGGGACTCCCCTCTAGCTGCAGGACGCGGGGTTATCATTGTGGTGGCTTTTCTTGTTGCAGAGCATGGGCTTCAGGGCACACAGGCTTCAGCAGTGCCACTCCTGATCTCTAGAACACAGGCTCGGTAGTTGTGGCCTATAGGCTTAGTTCTGCAGCATGTGGGATCTTCCCGGACCAGGGATCAAACCCATGTCTCCTTCACTGACAGGTGTATTCTTTACCACTGAGCCACCAGGGAAGCCCCTGCATTTTTATCATGAAGGTTACCAGATGGGGCCAGAGCATTCTGACTGCTAAGAATTCAACATGTACAAGGAACCTTTCTCATCAATAGTGGAATCCTCGTAGTTCAGAGACTTATCCACTCATTTCTATTTTCGCTACTCCCTAACAATCAGATGGAAGTGGGAGAGTTAATTTCAGAGATTATGAAAACATTTGAATGACTATCACTATTGAGGCTGGTTCGTGCTTTCTGCTGCAGCTGTTGGTAGATCAGCAGAATGTGCCTCCCATCCCCAATAGGCACAGCTTGGACGTACACTGCTGGCAACCAGATGACTTGTCGTGAAGAAAAATAAACCTCTGCTTCCTGGTGAGGAACCCTGGATGAACTCACTTCAGAAGATTATAAGCAGCTAGTTCCAGAGGAAGTATTGGTGTATATTCTTGAAGGTCGTATGTGTTCTGAAAAATCTTGGGGTTTGCAAAATCTTGCCATACAGATAAAGGGGATTGTGGGAAACCTAGGATTAGGGAAGATACTCAAATCATGGACTTAATAAGCAGAGCACTAATACCAGAAACAAAATGACACAATCCTAATAAAAATTCTAGCATAGTTAAATCTCTCAACATTTACACCAAGCATAGCCAGTCAGTTCTTTGTATTTTTAAAATGTTAAGCTTGTGCTTTCTCTACGAAGAAATGCATTTTGGGAGGACCTTTGCTTTTAAGCAAGACTATTTTAATTAAAATCTGGTTCAGGGCTTGGACTTTGCAAATCCATTGTTTTAGCGCAGAGAAGTCCCACAGCTTCATCATCTACACTGTGGCTTTGCCAGTTATTTTAAATGAGGAAATGCTCAAAATTCTTGAAGCCATGAAACCAGTATCTACTTGCCATTAAAGAAAGTCACATTTGTAGTTTTTCAGCTTTTTCCTTAGAATCTTTATAAATTGTTAAGATTTTCTATTTGGTTGTATCAAAGTTTGCCTGTGATTTCTTCAAAATGTCGTGCTGGGAGAAATGTGCTAGCAGACTTTCTGAGTTATATTGTCTGTGTCTTTATTGGTCTTTTGTGCAGAAAATAATTCATGTTAATTCACATAAAGAACCAAGAAACTTACCTTGTAGCCAGTTGTGCCTGGACCACCCATCCCTGGCAGAATGCAGTGTTTACCTGGTTTAATCAAATACCACCCTTTTGGGGGAGCATTTTGTTTAAATACTTTAGCATATATGTCAATTAATGTATTAGTCATTTAACTCAGGGTGTTTTGTTAAACATATTTTAATGTTCTAAACTTTTTAGTTCAGAAACATACTATTAAGATGTTGTTGTTCAGTCGCTAAGTCACATCCACTTCTTTTGTGCCTCCATGGACTATAATCCACCTGGCTCCTCTGTCCATGGAATTTCCCAGGCAAGAAAACTGGAGTGGGTCGCCATTCCCTTGTCCAGGGAATCTTCCCAACCCAGAGATTGAACCTGCCTCTACTGCATTGCAAGCAGGTGTTTTACTACTGAGTCACCAGTACTCCTTGTGAGTTTCCACACAAGGAGTAACAGGCCTGAAGCCCCAATCTTCGCCATTTAAGGCATTATTTTATCAATATTCTGATGAAACCATATTAAGAATATTTTTCTCCAGGATGGTAGTCCTAAATAACTCCAGATTGCATAAATCTAGGCTTCTCAGGATAATCACTTTGAAGAGTTCTTTATATTATACTTTCTGTGGGATAAGGAGCCCTGGAATTTATTTCTCCACACTGTGTTTGTCAGCATCAGTAATGTAGTGTAGTTGTTGATCAGGGGAACTTTCTTGACTAGCCAAATTTGGAACCTGGCAGGTGGGGGTGGGGAAGGGCTTGATTGATTGCCTCATTGATATCAAGTCATCAGGGAATCCAAGACAAAAATTAGGCATATATATCGACCTGTATTCCCTCTAAGTTCCTTCTTGCTTATATCAAACAACATTGCCTCTGGATTCCTAACACATGCATGTCCCATTTGCCTTGAACTTCACTTAGGGACCTCTGAGCTGAGGATTTTCACCTCTGAGTTTCCTATTTTATAATTACTAGAAAATATACATTTATAGATGATGATGTTAAGAAGTGATCAGACTCAGTGGTGGAGGTTAAAAACATGATCAAAAACAATCCCACACCACTAGAAGGATTTTTGAAGTAGCCAATTACTCTCTAACAATTTCTACTTTCTAAATTTCAAAGACTGTATTGCTTGTACTTTGTGCTAAATTGACATATTTTTAATGTTCAGTCCAAGTGAGATCAACCACTTAGAGTGCTAAAATGCGTTAATTTTGTAGTGAAGACCATTCATTATTGATGCAGTCATTCTCCATATGTTTGGGATTCCAAATATCTCTTACCTTGAGAGTTTCCACACAAGGAGTAACAGGCCTGAAGCCCCAACCTTAGCCTTTCCCCCAACAGAGTCCTGCAAAGAGATACCTCGTATGTAACTGGAAGACAAACTTCAGTTGCATTTATTGAACTTCCTTTGTCCTGTTCTTTCTTCCACTCCATTTCTCCCCTTCCCACAAATGCTGCCAAAAATAGACTCTTGAAGAAGCCTTGCTAGTGCCGTGAGAAATGAATGCTTCTGTCAAGGGTGTCTTCTACCAATGCTCCCCGAGTTTCATTGTAGCTTCAGTGAGGTGCTGAACTCTGTGCAGATCTGAGGAAAACAATGTCTTCCCAACTCTGGACCACAAGTGATCTCAGAGCTACTCCCAGGCTCTTTATGGGTCTGACCCATCTGCTTCTGAATCTGAAACCTTTTCTCAAGGAGGATCAAAATAGTATGTAGGTGCTTGAAAATGTATAATGCCTTTGCATTTCCCTCCATGCTTGCTTCTCATCACATCCACCACAAAATTTTTTATTCTTTCCTCCTACAGTTAAAAATAGTCTCTTTTCATGAAAATGGAAACAAAACAGAATGGGAGTGTTGATGGTGGCGGGCTATTGTACACACTAACAACAGAGGGTTTTTTGTATTGAATACTTAACAATGTACAAGATCTTTTGTAGATGCTTTACTCTCCCAATGTCACAAAATTTCTCATGATCCAAGATTAAGAACAATGATGATAGATTGTGCTCATCTCTTTATCCTACACTATTTGCAATAATAATACAACACTCACGAGTAAGACAGTGATACTTCCGATTTTCTGTGGTTTAGTAAACAATTGCAGACTATTCTCTTGGAACCAGGGAGAATAGAAAACTATGATGCTTTGTTTTTAGTATTCCTCTAAGAATTATTTCATTTTTTTCCTGATCTAATTTAACCACTCTGTTTTCTGTTTCATTTTTTTTCTTCCTTTGTTTCTAATCATTCACCTATAACTCCCTATTCTGAGAGGTCAGGGATAGAGGACAATGTACAAATTTAGGAAATGATAAAGGTGGCCTTTCAACACATTGTGGAAAAGATGGATTATTCAATAAAGGGTATTGGGACAACTGGCTAGCCATTTGGAAAAAAGTGAAACTAGAGCTTTGTCTCACTCCTCACTCACAATAAATTCTAGTTAGCTCAAGAATTTGAGAAAAAAAAAAATGAAATCATTAAAGACCTGGAAAGAGCATGGTGGTTAAAAACGGTTTAGGGCATGTACACATAAATCCGAAAAGTTGTAAGCAGATGTATTGATAGGTTAGACTAATTTAAACAATAAAAATTATCTACCTAGACAAAACAGTTTGAATAAAATAGAAAGAGGAATAAAAGACTGGAAAAATATTTGTAAATTGGAGGGTAATGAAAATAATCTGAAAGTAGTCATGAATAGGTAATTTACAGAAAGAAATTCAAATGGGCAATAAACATAAAAAGCATGCTTTTTAGTTAATAAGAAGTAATTAAAGAAAATCAAATGAGTATGGTAATGAGATTTTTTTAATCTTTATCAGTCTGACAGAAAAAAATTAAAGTTATTTCAAATCTGGTGTTGAGGAAGGTTTGGGGAAGCAGGCATTGGTCTACATGTTGGTAGAAATAAAAATTTGTCCAGTCTTCCTGTAGAGCAACTTAAAACAATTTGACTTCAAGCATTTATTCTGAAGAGATAATGCAAAAATATTTACAGTTCATGTGTGAAGATGTAATTTGAAGGCTATGTTATATTGACACAAAATCTGAAAATATTTTCTATATACTTTATGGGGAAATGATTAAAATATTACAGAATTCCTATACAGTCAATTATTATGCAGGATGCACAAATGCTTTGCATATTAGCTTCTGCGAAGTGGGGCAACATAAACTAAAGGAGAGTCCAGTCCTGCTAGACCTATTCTTTCCCTTTTCTGATGCAGTCTCCTAAGGAAAATGGAGTTATGGAGAGTGGGGTTGAGAGCTCATAGATAGAAACAAATGAGGAAAAGGGTGTTGTAAGGATTATTACTGTGGTCTTTGTGATATTAAAAAAAAAAGAAAGCTAAGAACTTAGGTTATCTTGAAATTGCTTTTGATTGCTCACCTCTCTTTTGCTGGGATGACTGTTTTAAACTAGGTGTATGTTGACATCTTTATCAGAATTACATAGAACTCATTACATTACCATATGTAAAATAGATAGCCAATGGGAATTTGCTGTATGTCTTAGGGAATTCAAACAGGGCTCTGTGTCCACCTAGAGGGGTGGGATGGGAAGGGAGAGGGGAGGGAGTTTCAAGAGGGAGGGGACATATGTATATCTATGGCTGATTCATGTTAATGTTTGACAGAAAACAACACAATTCTGTAAAGCAATTATCCTTCAATTACAAAATAAATAATTTTTTATAATGACAAGAAAAAAAATTGAGATAAATTTCCTTTCGTAAATATGAGAAATTTCAGGCCCATAGGGTTTAGGTTTACTCTTGAAGCACAGACCTGGGAGTATAAGCCAAATGTTTGTACCTTGCCTCAGCATCATTCCTACAGCCCTTCTCATAGCCCAGTGAAAATTAGTCAAAGGACTGAAATTCAGAGAGCCTGAATTTTCCAAAGGGCTACCATTTTCAGCTTAATATGCACATGTATTTATTGTTTAAATATGAAAGTAAATGTTAAAACACTAATCTCCCTGTCAGCTTAAACACAATAGTCTCTGTCTAAAATGCAATCATGTTGAAAATTGATCGTTAAGATCAATAATCAGGTAACATGATTTGCAAACATTAAAAAATTGCAAGTAAAAATAGGAAAGCATATCTTTTATGCTTTACTCAGGTACATTGTTTAAGTATTCTCTTTATGCCATGAAATTCAAACTTTTGGTCTTACCACCCTCTGGTTTCTTAAAAGATTTGTAGACTCCGAAGAACTTTTGTTTATGTGGATAATATCTATTAATATTTAATAACAAAATAATTTATAGGTAAATATCTTTTAAATGCCTATTATTCAGTTTAAAATAGTAGTTATGTATATATCATTAACATTTTCTATGAAAAACAACTGTTTTTTCCAAAACAAAAAAGATAATGTTACTATTTCACATTTTTCTCCAAAATGTCTTTCAAGTCTAGAAAAATAGAACAGCATTTTCATACCTGTACATCTTACAGTAAGTTGAATTGGTTTAATCACAGGAAGAAAACTCAGCTCTGCACGGATATATAGTTAGAAAAAAGTGAAATATTTTGTTAACCTTTTCAGATAACTGTGAATATTCTTTGATATTGCACAAAAACTTGATAGCGGTGGTTTCTTAAAGAAGCTAGATATTAGTTGCAATGTATAACCTGAAAAAAAGTCAATGAAATTTCCATATTGTTACATTGAAATCCATTAATCTATCTCATACTTTAAATGAATCTTTTACCTGTATATCTTATAAAATGATGCACTGATCATTTAGAAAATTTTGATTTATTGACCTTCCAAATGTTGATTCTTTTCATTAGGTGATATATATTAACAAAAATCACATCACCATTGTTGCTGATATCTTCAGAAAAGACTTTAAATGTTGATAAGCTGTCAAGATCATAGTAGTGAATGCAGATCTTTTAAAATTCAAGTTTTCACTTAAACTGAAATTTTGTCATTGGCAATAACCACTGTCAGATATTCTCTTTGAACTAATAGATTATTTGTGGGTATTTTTGAGAAAGATGGGACTTCCCTGGTGGCTCATATGGTAAAGAATCTGCTTGCAATATGGGAGATCAGGTTCCCGGGGTAGAGAAGATCCCCTGGCAAAGGGAATGGCTACCCACTCCAGTATTCTTGCCTGGAGCATTTCATGGACAGAGGACCCTAGTGGGCTACAGTCTATGGGGTCATCAAGAGTTGGACATGACTGTGTGACTAACACACTTAAGAAAATATCTATATCTGGGCTTCCCTGGTGGCTCAGATGGTAAAGAGTCTGCCTGCATTGTGAGAGACCTGGGTTCGATCCCTAGGTCAGGAAGATCCCCTGGAGAAGGAAATGGCAACTCACTCTAGTATTCTTGCCTAGAAAATTCCATGGATGGAGGAGATTGGTGGATTACATTCCATGGGGTCCTAAAGAGTCGGACACAACTGAGTGACTAACACAACATCTACATCTGAATAACCATACTTAGTCTGATAATTGTACTTTCAAGTAAAAATGGGTCATGATAAGGCAACAAAGTAGGCTCACAATGGTGTCAAGAGATCACCATAGTACTTGAATATGCAACAAAAGTGCTTTCATGTGTTTTTCACATTTTATCACACAAAATATTAAAAAGCCATGTACTCAAGGTGTTAATTTTACAAAATTAATAATATAACAGATATTTAATTAAATTAGTAATACTTATTATTTCATCAAGGCCATCCTCGAATGAAACTGGCTTTTTATGTTTCTGTGATTTACTGGGAGTGTGTGATGGTTAAAACAAAAACCGAAAACAATGGCTCTTGGTACGATTTGGTGTCACTACGTTGATTTGTGCTAAGGTACCAGCAGTTTTATTCATGTCAGTGTTTTTGTACCATCAGTGCAAATGTCAGCACAGTAAAACAGACCAAAAAATATCTTAGTATTATTGTAAAAATAGTTTCAACCCCTGGAAACTCATACAAGAGTCTCAGGAAGGAATCAAAGGCTGCACTTTGAGAATCACTGGTTTATCATAATCATAGGTGTTAAAGATGAGAGAGTGATAAGAAGTGCTGTTTTAATAACATGGTGGTGGTGATCTGAAAATAAAGGTCATTACCGAAATGTAAAAGCTGACAGTAATGAAAATCTACATTTCCTCAATGGTGTTTAATTCAGAGCTATGCAAAAGTTCCCTTTACAATGGAAACCACTTAGTTTTTAGACTTTTTTTCTTCTTTGAAATTATTTCTGTATAACCTTATTTATGATAAGTCAAGTGGCTTCCCTCGTAGCTCAGTCAGTAAAGAATATGCCTGCAGTGCAGCAGACCTGGGTTTGATCCCTGGGTCAGGAAGTTCACCTGGAAAGGAAATGGCAACCCACTCCAGTATCCTTGCCTGGAGAATCCCATGGACAGAGAAACCTGGCAGGTTCTAGTTCATGGGGTTGCAAAGAGCCAGACATGACTTAGCAACTAAACCACCAATGATTACTATAGCATGTGTGTTGAAGACACACTGCGATGACAGTAGGCATTTATCAATATGACAATAAGCATATAGTGTTCCTTGAATCAGTCATCACCTTCTTCCTTCGTGTGACAATGAAACAAATATTCCTCCTAGTAATATCAGGTTAATATTAATAAACCTCCTATTAATACTGCCCCTGTCAAGCCCAGATTCCATCATTTCCCAAATTCTCAGTTATTTCATTTTCTGTAATTGTCTTATTCTTATAATGTAAAACTCCATGCATTGGGTCGTCTCTATCAACATATAAACATTTTTCTTATCTTTTGTCTTAGAAGAAAAACAACAGCAACAAAGAACCCTACCTTCTCACCATCTTCTCCGCAGTTCAGATTTCTCATCCTTGAGGCTCTCTATTCAATTCATTCTTACATGATACCCACCCTGGTATGCTGCTACCCTTATCTTACTTAAAATCTCTCCTGTCAAGGACACCAGAGACGTCCATGTTGTCAAAGCCAATGGTCACCTGTGTTCCTATCCTTATTCTTCCTGAGTTCTAAGAATCACTCAGAACAGAGTACAATATCTTTTCCTTGTTTCTTCTTTTGAATCTAGCAGCTCCGCTCTTTATTTGGTTCACTTCCTCATTCACTGGTGCTTCCTGACCAGTCTCCTTTGCTTCCCTATCAGACTGTACATATGGGCTTCTTCTTGGGTCTAAGCTCTTTCCTTTCTCTGCCCTCTCTCTAACCTACTCCAGCTTTGTGCTGATGATTCCCACATGCAGCTATCCATCCCAGGCTTCCCTCTGATCACCATCCTCATGTTTTCGGCAGCCTTCATGACATCACTCTTTGGACCTCAATGACTTGTAGATGTCTCAAAATAACATGTTCAACATGTAAATATTAATTTATTCTGCTGCAGAACTGTCCTCTTCCATCTTCTGCATTACAGTGAATGACACTATCTTCTACACATTCTTCCAGCCAGACTCTTAGGCATCATCCTCTATTCTTCCCTTTTCCTCAAACTCATGTCTTCAATATTCAAAATGTTGCATGTTCAATTAACATCTAGGTTAAGAATGTCAAGTTCTATACTCTATGTATTCTGTAGTGTAAATTATTGTCACATATTCTCTGTTTATTTACAAGACCCTTGGGACTTTATATGTAATTAAAAATACGTAGCCTGCTTGTCCCTTGGCACTTTAAGATCATAACTTATAGAGTCAGTGATGTAGGTGCAAGTCTTATTTTACAAAGAAGTTCCAGAGTTCTGCTCCCTAAAATGATCTGATTGTGCCAGTATACATTTTTTGTCATAAGTAAGAAACAAAATGGAAATTGTGATACTTTTAAAATATTCCTAATGTTTTTATTTCTTACATACATATGTTAGACTATAACAAACTAATCTTCATAGCCACTGCCTCAACACTCCTTATCTGAAACCAAGTTGATAACAAATTGCTTCACTCTCTATTAAGCATAGTGAAAGCAGAGAGACATCACAGTAATCTTCTAGAACTAATAAATGACACCATTTGTGCCTCTTTTCTCTCTAGCACCACACTGCCCTTGATTTTTAAACAATTGCCACTCTTTATTCTTTTCACAGTATCTAATGTTTCTCCTCTTAAGTTTTGTTTCAACATTGATATTTCCACATTCTTTCTGAGAGGCACAAAGCTGCAGATGATATAAATAACCTCACATAGATTTTTTGGATCAATCTCAAAAAATAACTTCTAAAACTCTTTAACTGCTGACTACTTTTATTTAGTCTTCAAGTGCTGATAGATGAATGATAAATCTATTTAAAGGTAATTATTTGGCTTCTACATATTCCCATTGATGTTAATAGATGTTTAATTATGCACTGTGAGCATAGAAAACAAGGGTGGGCAAAATAAATGTTGGCATGTTCTCTATTTCTTTGTGTATTAATCATTGATGGCATATGCTTTCTTCTCACAGTGCCTTGCTCTGTGAGTTTGAACTGCTTGTTCAGTCTTTCACCACAAAGCTGAGGAGAGTTTTATTATTTCTGCTTCTAAAGAACAAACATTTTGAATTTTGGTACAGTCATAAGAATACTGATTAAAAATGTTTTCCTCTCTGTGAATCAGAAGCTGATTTAAAAAAATCCAGTTATCGTTAAAAAATCATGGATGGACTTGGAGAATATTACGCTTAGTGAAAGACAAATACTGTCTGATATCACTTATATGTGGAATCTAACAAAAACACTAGTAAGTAAAGGAAAAAAGAAGCAGACTCACAAATATAAAAAACAATCTAGCAGTTACCAGTGGGGCAAGGGAAGGATGGGAGAGGCAAGATAGAGGACTGAGAAATACAAGCTTCTGTGAATAAAATCAGCTACAAGGATATAATGTGAAGTACAAGGAACATAGTCAATATTTTGTAATACTTATAAATGGAATATAACCTTTAAAAATTGTGAAAAACTATGTTGTACAACTGAAATGTACTTAATATTGTAAATAAAGTATTCCTGAATTAAAAAAATAAAAAAACCTTAAAAATCTAACTAGCGTTAGAGAATATATTAGAATATGGGTGCTATCCTATAGAGATGTTAAGTGGATATGTGGCATTTCCTGACTTCAAGATCACATACAACATCTTTGTTTTTCTGAAGATGATTTTCAAATGCCTGCAAAGTAGCATGACAAAAAAAATGATAATAATAACAACACTAATTTAGGGACAAAAGATACTCCAAAATTGCTTGGTTGAACTTCATGAAATTCTTAAATGACAATCATTAACTAAAATATTTTCCCTAGTATTTGTAGTATGCCCAATGAGTCAAAATTTTTAGCTAATTTAAATCAGTTTGAAAGCAGTTGTCAGTTAAAATCAAGTAGTCAAATCAACTCAGAGGTTTGCTTTCATCATTATAGGAGTAGGTCACAATAGAAAAGTTGCTAATTCTGCACATGCATAGACTTTTAATTCCATGATACATCTGTATCTAAAAGCAGAAAATAAACTGGAAGAATATTTTAAGAAGCATGTCAAATGGCTCAATAGTGAGGTAATAGCACATCAAGTTCCTCTGTCCATGGGATCTCCTGGGCAAGGATACTGAAGTGGACCATTTCCTTCTCTAGGGGATCTTCCCAATCCTGGAATCGAACCTGTGACCCCTGAGCTGGCAGGTGGATTCTTTACCACTGAGTCACCAGGGAAGCCCAAGTCTTAAATACCCATATGCAAAATTAAGGACCATTTACCAAAAGGAGTTTTTAATTACATTTCAGTGTCTTTATATACTGAGGACAAATTGGGCAGATGGTCAGCTGATTATTCAGAGAAAATAACTAATGTGTCTGGACACCAGAGGAAAAGTGGACAGAAATGATAGTCAGTAACCTAGGTGCAATCCACCAGCTAGGTCTCATAGACTCATTTCAATATATATTGTCAGCTTCGAAGGCAAAGCTTCTTCACACAACATATATATTATTTATTTTGAAATATGGAGATTTCCAGCTGCTCTTTAAGGGGAAACTCCTCACATGGTGATGGAAAGACACCTGGGCTAAGCATGCCCAGCGTGCCAAGGCAGAGATGCCTCAGAATGCAATAAAAAATAGAATCCCTTCTTGGTTCTTTTATCTCTCCTTTGTGTTAAGTCTATTTGATTTTGCTACCAGTGTGGCTTATCATGTTCTGAGTGCAATGAAAAATAATTCTGTGAATCTGTGCTCAATATATAAAGGAGGTTTCAAACCAACAACGGCAAAGGCTTTTTCACCCTGTCTCCTGTTTTAATTGTCTGAAAGATATGCATAAACTGTCTAGAATGACTATAAGAAGTGTGCAAAGAAAAGTCCTTGTCAAGTGTTCTTCTCTTTGCTATTTGCACAGGGATGGACAGTCCAGAGATAAAGGGGAAGAGGGGAGCCTAAAACACATCAATCCCAGAAATCTCTGGTAAGCAGTAACCGAGGGCAAAATAACGTGAGCAGACTGACATAAAGTGAAGCTACCTTGCAAATTTAGGGTTCAGTTCTCTTTGCCCATCTCTAGTTAAAAACCAAACAATTTTTTTCATGTAGCTTCCAATTGCAGAGCCTGTTGAAAACTCATTATCTTCAAATAGGATTACACTCCGTTAATATGAGAACATGCATATTACAATATCTGGTAAAAATCAAAAGTTCCAATTTGCTCACTACATGTAAATCCAATTCAAAATATTTCCATAACATATATCTGCTGGATGTTACACTATTTGTGTGTCACTCCGGAATGGATTAACTCCATGACAGGCTAGGCTCAGTTTTTCTGCATTTGGTGTTTTTAAACAGTTTATATTTGTTATCATATCAAAGACAGGCTTGCAGTTTTCAAAAGGAAGAAGAGAACACAGCGCCCAAGGCTCCTCCAGCATTACATTTCTTATTCCATTTTATCTTTCTTGGTTTTGACTAATGTCAGTAACAGCTACTGGTAATAAACTGCTTGTTACAGCCTGCTGTTGCCTTGAAGCCTGCCTTTGATACATTGTCAGCCAATCGGAAGCATTTCCTGATTACATTTCCAAATTGCTTGTTTATTGATTGAGAGTTAATAAAGCAAAAGACAACTTTACAGCTTAAATTAAATGAAAGTTTCCTTTGATGTTCAAATTATCCAATCAACCAATATGCAGTGAAATGTAAGCATTTGAAAATTTTATCTGAAAAGAAGTAAAAAAAAAAATTGTATGAGATAAATGGATCTCAGTATAGACATGGGGGCTAAGTGCTAATGAAAAATATGTGCAACTTGGCATACTGTGATTTCATTTATTTCCCAGGCAAAGGAAATGATGTTGTTATTCAGCCACCCCACTTCCCAAACCTGAACAAGGATAAGTACTTCTAGGATGTCTGTTATTTGGTTGGCAATAATTTCTTAAAACTGGAACCGCTCTAGTAAATATACTGAATTACATTAAGCTTTATGAATTTACTAAAGTTCTGACATTTAAAAATGGTAACACAATTTGGGCTTCCCAGGTGGCTCTAGTGATAAAGAACCTGCCTGCTAATGCAGGAGACATAAGAGATGAGTGTTTAATCCCTGGGTTGGGAGGATCCCCTGGAGGAGGGCATGGCGACCCACTCCAGTATTCTTGCCTGGAGAATCCCATGGAAAGAGGAGCCTGATGGGCTACAGTCCATGGGGTCACAAAGAGTCGGACACAACTAAAGCGACTTAGCAAGCGTGCACAACACAATTTAGATACTATCTTTGGAATATCACAGTTGTAGCTGTTTTGATGACACATACAGCCAGCTTGTCATGGAAAAGAAGTTGCCCTCTTCAAAATTTTTAGTAGCTTTTGACATTCCTTCGTCAGTGAGCCAGCAAGCCCTTATGAATGTAAGGAGGAATCAGACGTCTCTGTCAATGATGAAAATAAATAAATATTACAAAGGTTTAACAGCACCATGACTCACAGGAGACCAGCACTTCATCATGTGTGACCTATAAGCTGCATGTTTGATTAAAGAGAAAATAGGGTTCCTTGAGATCATGGGTAAAGTTACAAAGAGAGAGTTTATTTCTCTTGATTGTGTTAAATTATGTGAAAAGAAAAGTAAACAAAATTGTATAAGCAGTGTTTTAACAAATCTGTTAAGAACAAAGATAGAGGGAAAATTTAGTCAAAAGTATGCAAAGAAATACAGTAAAATATTAACTGGCTGTTTAAGGGAGATAATAAAGGGTTTTTTTGTACTTATTTTCTTTATTTCATTATTTTTTTAAATAATGAACATGCATTATACTTAAAATGGGGAAAACATTCATTTAAAATTGAAGTTAATTTTAAAAATGTCATTTTCTTAGCTGTTTCCTCCATCGTGAAATGCTTTGGTAGTTAAATATCTTGGGAAGCTTTGGATATGTTACCTAGATGTTTGAAATTACATGCCAAATATTTGAGCTTCTTGCCTGTGTTGCTGCTGCTGCTGCTTCCTCCCTCTCCCCTTCCTTCTCTCTTCTTTTCCTTCTCCTTCTTAATCCAAACCTCTCCAAAGACAATTATTCAGTCTGTGTTATGTTTCTGGATGGCCTAAGAAATGTTAATCAGCTGCAAAAGAAAAGTGACCAGTGTCAGCCCTTGACTGACCTCCATCAATCTAGGCATTTGGCCACAGGCAGTCTTCCAGATGCAGTGTGACCATGTCTCATCTGCTTTAAAACTCCAGCTGTCCCTCTTTATAAGGCCCTGCAGAGCCTGCTTCCAGACCTCTCGGCCTCTTCATGGGCCACCCTGGCCCCTCAGCTCCGGCGACAAGGGCTTCTTTTGGGTCCTCTTATTGCAGGAATTTACTTCTGTCAAGTTCATGCCTTTAGAATTTCACTCAAGAATTTCTTCTTCAAGAAAGCCCTCCCAGACTTTTAGTTAACTTTAGGGTCCTATGTTACTTGCTGTCAAAAATTTTTCTGCCCTAGCAGTGGCACTGTGTAACTGACATATCTGCAGAACACAATGCCTGGCATAAAGTAAGCCCTAAATAAATGTGTTCAAGGAGTTAAGGAGCCATAAGTGAGAGAACAAGTGAACTAATTGCTTAACAAAGCTAACCTCTATTCCTCTAGATGTTTTCCTGAAATGTATAGAATGATTCACATAGAAAACTTCCATTCAGCCATTCGTTAGTATTTTCTTGAGTATTTAGATGCAATGGAACACTATAATTACTGTAGGAGATGAAAAGATGGATTTGAAACGGGTTTTGTTCTAGGAGGTCATAATATGAATCAGCATTTTCCTTTGTCCAGGTCAGTTGATCTTTGATCAAAGCATGAATTGGATGCTTGAAAGTGGAACTGTGCTTCCATTTCAGTAATTGTGTTCATAATACTATACATCCAATTTTGTACCAAATTCAAGAATTTTAGTCTTCATTTTTCTCTGCCATTTACTCCCCACCTTCTCAACCTCAGGAAACCTTTAGCAACCCTGACAGCTTCCCTCCAAAACATGTTTTAGATCCATCTAATTCCTTCTGTTTCCCCTGCAGCCGCCTGTCTAAGCAGCGTCATCTTTGTCCCTGCTGGGCTCCTACTTGTGTTTGCTTCTATGTGTTTTGTTTGCCACCCAGTCAGCCAGAGTGGTCTCTTTAAACAGGATTCACATTAAGTCATCTGCCTGCTTGTTGTCCACATGCCCTCACTTTCTGCTTGTGAGCTACAGTGCCCTGCCGTACCTGCCTGGTCTAATCCCATGACTGTCACTCTCCCTCTCCATCATGGCTGCCAGCCAGCCACAGACCAAGCTTGTCCCCACATCAGGGCCCCACATGTTTCCTCACAGCATTTCACAGGTGCTGGCTTCTCTTCATTCAGATCAGAATTCACAGTCCAGCTCTTTCGAGAACCTTGTCTAGAGCAGCCAGCCTTTTTGTTTCCCCACTAACCTGTCACCCTTTTGAATTTTCTTTAGAGCATTTATCACTATCTAAAAATAACCAGTTTATTTATTTGTTAATTTTTTAGAAAATTCTACTTCTCCCTTGCTCGCTGCTCCTCAACTATAATGTGCCTGCTGTGGCATGTGTGCTCTATACATATTGGTTGAAAGAGTGAGTAAGTGAATGAATGAAGAGCCTGCACATTCTCAGCAGGTCTCTCTTGGTTGGTATTTGAGATTGAGCTATAGCCTGATTTTGCTTACTGCCTCTGGTCATCAAGTCACCTTGTAAGTCCTACTGGTTCTGTGAAGCCTTTCCCAACAGTCTAGTCTAAAAACATCAGCCCCTTTTCCATTGTATATAATTTATTATCCAACCCAGGTTACTTTTGAGAGTGAAAGGAGGCATTATGAGCACTTGTGCAGGGTCAACAGGTGTACACTGGGATGGTCCAGGGAAACTAGGCTATATGATCACTCTTTATTTGCCACTTGCTTTATTCTTTATTGTTACTTACTACATTCAGATCAGTAGTGCCAAGCCCTTCTTTTTTTCTGTTGCATTATGTAATTTACTTATTTGGGGGAAATTTTCTTAAAAGAGATTCTCTTATGCATCATACTGGATCTGATGATTGTTATCAGCTAATTTTGGAAAACAAAAGACTGTTCTTTTATATAGAATCCTATGGCAAGCCTTGGACCAAGTCATTAAATCCTACAACTGTTCCTATAGTCAGGTGACCCTGTGCAGAGAGGTCAAGTCATTTTTAGTTGGTTGAATGCTAAGAATTCATTGAGATTGCCTGGGGGCTCAGACGGTAAAGAATCTGTCTGCAATGCCAGACATCCTGGAATGCAAAGTCAAATGGGCCTTAGGAAGCATCACTACAAACAAAGCTAGTGGAGGTGATGGAATTCTGGTTATTTCAAGTCCTAAAAGATGATGCTGTGAAAGTGCTGCACTCAATATGCCAGCAAATTTGGAAAACAGTAGTGGCTACAGCACTGGAAAAGGTCAGTTTTCTTTGAACCCCAAAGAAAGGCAATGCCAAAGAACGCTCAAACCTCCACACAATTGCACTCATCTCACATGCTAGCAAAGTAATGCTCAAAATTCTCCAAGCGAGGCTTCAACAGTATGTGAACTGTGAACTTCCAGAAGTTCAAGCTGGATTTAGAAAAGGCAGAGGAATCGGAGATCAAATTGCCAACATCCACTGAATCATCGAAAAAGGAAGAGAGTTCCAGAAAAACATCTACTTCTGCTTTATTGACTATGCCAAAGCCTTTGACTGTGTGGATCACAATAAACTGTGGAAAATTCTTCAAGAGATGGGAATACCAGACCACCTAAACTGCCTCCTGAGAAATCTGTATGCAGATCAGGAAGCAATAGTTAGAACTGGACATGGAACAACAGCCTGGTTCCATTAGGAAAAGGATTACGTCAAGGCTATATGTTGTCACCCTGCTTATTTACCTTATATGCACAGTACATCATGTGAAATGCCAGGCTGGATGAAGCACAAGCTGGAATCAAGATTCCTGGGAGAAATATCAGTAACCTCAGATATGCATATGACACCACACTTCTGGTAGAAAGCAAGGAACTAAAGAGCCTCTTGATGAGAGTGAAAGAGGAGACTGAAAAAGTTGGCTCAAAACTCAACATTCAGAAAACTGAATTTCAACGTTTCAACATTCAGAAAACTAAGATCATGGCATCTGGTCCCATCACTTTATTGCAAATAGATAGGGAAACAATGAAAACAGTGAGAGACTTTATATTTTGGGGCTCCAAAATCACTGCAGATGGTGACTGCAGCCATGAAATTAAAAGACGCTTACTCCTTTGAAGAAAATCTATAACCAACCTAGACAGATTATTAAAAAAGCAGAGACATTACTTTAGCAACAAAGGTCCATCTAGTCAAAACTGTGGTTTTTCCAGTAGTCATGTATGGATGTGAGAGTTGGACTATAAAGAAAGTTGAGCTCTAAAGAATTGATGCTTTTGAACTGTGGTGTTGGAGAAGACTCTTGAGAGTCCCTTGGACTGCAAGGAGAACCAATGAGTCCGTATTAAAGGAAATCAGTCTTGAATATTCATTGGGAGGAATGATACTGAAGCGGAAACTCCAATACTTTGGCCACCTGATGCAAAGAACCGACTCATTTGAAAGACCCTGATGCTGGGAAATATTGAAGGCAGGAGAAGGGGATGACAGAGGGTGAGATGGTTGGATGGGATCACCAATGTGATGGACATGAGTTTTGAATAAGCTCCAGGAGTTGGTGATAGACAGGGAAGCCTGGCATGCTGCACTTCATGGAGCAAAAAGAGTCAGACCCGAATGAGCAGCTGAACTGAAGAATTCATTATTTTCTTAATTTTTATTTTTGTGATATAAAGGGACCCTCTCTTTTGGCCATTTAACTATCAAAGTTGCAAGCGTTGACTTTCTGGTGGCAAGGGTTGAAATTAAAGTAGACACATTGGAATTTGTTTATGAAACTGTTTTTTTGTGTGTGTGTGTTTTTTTTTGTATTACAGTAGGTAGTTGTAATAATTCTTATACTGGATAATTTATAAACTATTATTATAAGATGAATCTGAAAATAAGTCCAGTCACCCTTGCTTCTTAATCATGCATTAAGAAATGCAGTGATAACAATTAGAAGTATTTTGAAAACCAACTTTTCAAAAAATGAAAATACCTCTGAAGCTCCTGCCAGTACTTTCAAAAGCAAAATCTCAAAGGAAATATGAGTTAATGTGTTAGTACTTGTGTTTTTATATACACTTTTTCTGATGACTTTGAAATTCTTTAAAAGTATTATCTGATAAAAGAATTGTCCTAGTTATTAGAGAGTATATATTGAATGATTTTAACTCTCATATCCTCTGTTTTTATGGTGGATCAGATTTGCTGATATATAATGGCATTTGACATAGTGTATGTCTGTCTTGAAGTTGTCTGAATGGAAGAGAAAGAAGTGATGATGAAGAGCAGAAGGAAGAGGATAACAAACACCTTAAAATATTTTCAATGTACAAGACAGTGATCTAAGCATCTTACATGTCTTAAATGATTTCATAACACAATTCTCTGAGGGAGAGTCTATTATTATCTCCATTTTTGGATGAGGAAACCAAAGCCTGGAAAAACTAAGGTACCTGTCCAAGATCATATAGTTACTAAGTGATAGAATTCAGATTCAAGTCCAAGTTTGTCAGGTGCCAAGTTCTATATGCTTTTTATTATATCACATTCATTCCCAAAGAGTTTAGACTTAAATTCCTTATTTGAAGGCAATGTCATCTAGAAAAGCATATTACCACATGAATCCAGAGAAGGAGAGTGTAGTTAGATACTATGAGACTGGCTAAACTCCAGGAGATGGGGAGGGACAGGGAAGCCTGGCATGCTGCCATCCATGGGGTCTTAAAGAGTCATACATGACTTGGCGACTTAACAACAACAATTAGATTGCTCTCAACCATTCAATTTGTAAATGTTTCATGCCATGGTATATCATTTGAGATGACTTTGGCTGTAATTAACAGAATGCCTAGCAGTAACTTAGACATAGGGGCAGTTATTTTCTTTTTCCTCTTCTTTTTTTCTTTTTCTCTTGGTCACACAGCAGGAATACTAGGAGAAGGTGGTAACAGTAATGGTTTGGCAACTCCAGGATTCCAGACTACTGGTTGTAGAATCTTATTTCTCTTCATGGTCACATGATGGCTGTAGTGGCACCAACAAAATATCCTCATATGACAGCAATTAAAGGAGGAAAAATAGGGATTTCTTCTCAGTTCCTTCCCAGAATCTCTCTCTTTCTGTGAGAGGGGAAAACATTCCCCAGAAGCAGCCTAGAATATTTCTCCTTTGTAACTCATTGCCTAGAACAGTGTCACAAGAGCATAATGAGTACTTGGCCCTAAGGATTAACTTAATTGACCAAATCAAGATTCAGACCCTAATGCTGGGCACAGTGATATCTGAAAAACCTTGGTGTTCCTTGTATAAGATAAGAGACCAGAAAAGCCTGCCTTATATTTGCTCCTGAGACCAATACAACAGGAAAGGCAGAGAGCCACTATTTTATAAATGATTGAAAGAGAAGTTGTGACCTGTCCAAATTTGTACATACAGGATCAAGATCAAAGTTCAACCCAGAATCTGTGGGCTACTTCAGTGGTTTTCAAACTTAGTGCCTCAGGTTTCTACGAAAGTTTCATTAGAATGTCATTTTAAAACTCTTAAGTGTGTTTCTTTATAACGTGATTAAAAATACAGTGCACGTGTAATTTTGTCATATATCAAAAGCTGACACAAGGAAATCTCTACCATACAAACCATGTTAGCTTGTGCTGTCAGTTAACTCAATTTTTTGTTGTGATTATTTTCAACCTCGGAGTAAACCCCCTTGTACCATCTAATCATGAAGTCTCCTGGGATTGTTCTGTAGTCTATTAAAAGCTATTTGTAACCATTTGTCCATGTTAATCTGGATTTTTTTCAGTACTGGACAACCACTGTAAGATAATCAATTGCGTGTTGACAGTGATCTAAGACTACAGCACGTGCAAGCAAATTTGAAATAACCTCTAATTTGAAGTTGTTGTATGTATCAGAACAGCTAAATTATTCTCTTGAACTGACTTAACTCTCTCTCTGAACCCTGCTTACCTCTCTAGCCTCTTTTCCCTGGCTCTCCCCACTTGAGAAGCATCTGCTTCAATGCTGTGGAGACTTTCCTGGCCCCAGAAGACTTTCTCATATGCCATGCCCTCTAGCAAGCATTCGTCTTGGTATTCCAGCTAAATGGTACTTTGTTCCCTAACCTCTCCATTGAGTTTTATATTGCTTATGTACACTCATCATTTTATAATTATTTAATCCACAGCTGTCTTTTCTGCTAGGGGAAGAGCTGTCTATGGGCAGCAACCATGGATGTGCCATTCACATCTCTCAGCACAGTGCAGCCCTCATAGATGTAGTCATTTTTGAAGGAATAAGTGCTACATGTATAAACTGAATTTAGATGGGATATTGATTAAAAAGCATAAATGAAAATTTTTTTCTGTTTTTTAACTAATTAGATCGGAAGATGGCAAACAGTGAAACCCACAAATGTATTAAGTATACAACTAGATGTAAATTTCCATATATATATATGTGATTAAGCTCCATCCACATGAAATAATAAAGCACTTTTAGCACCCCATAGCTTTCCTAGTAATCACCCTAGTCATTTGTTGTTGTTCAGTTGCTCAGTTGAGTCCGACTCTATTTGCGACCCCGTGAACTACAGCATGCCAGGCTTCCTTGTCCTTCACTGTCTTCCAGAATTTGCTCAGACTCAATTCCATTGAGCTGGTGATGCCATCCAACCATCTCATCCTCTGTCACCACCTTCTCTTTCTGCCCTCAGTCTTTCCCAGCAGAGTCTTTTCCAATGAGCTGGCTGTTCGCATCAGATGGCCAAACTATTGGAGCTTCAGCATCAGTCCTTCCATGTTCAGGGTTGATTTCCTTTAGAACTTACTGTTTTGATCTCTTTGCAGTCAAAGAGACTCCCATGAGTCTTCTCCCACACCACAGTTCAAAAGCATCAATTCTTTGGTGCTCAGCCTTCTTTATGGTCCACCTCTCATATCCATACATGACTACTGGAAAAGCCATAGCTTTGACAATACAGGCCATGATCTTAGTGTTTGAATGTTGAATTTTAAGCCAGCCAGAGTTTTCCCTCTCCTCTTTTACCTTCATCAAGAGACTCTAGTTCCTCTTTGCTTTCTGCCATTAGAGTGGTATCACCCTAGTCATACTCATACCCTATCATCCCATTCCCAGAGGTAAACACTGTTCTAAGTTCTCTCCCCATCAGTTGGTTATTGCCTGTTGTTAAATTTCATATAAGTAAAGATTTTAAGTATGTACTCTTTGGGGATGTTTTCTTCCACTCAACATAATATCTATGAGACTGTTCATGTCATGTGTAATGTTTTGTTATTTTAATATGTTCTTTTGTATAAATATACTATGTATAGTTCTCCATTTCTTATTGATAAGTATTGGGTTTTGTTCTCAATCTAGAGCTATAATAGAAACAGATACAATGAACACTCTTGTAGAGGTCATTCTGTGGACATTTGACAAAAGAACTCTGTTTTTTTCCACCCATCCTTAGAAGAAAAAATTAAATCCCCATATGCTCTATTGATGTTCTGAAATATCTTTTCAATTCTTAAAAACCAAAAAGAAATAGAACAGCATTAGATATTACTTTAACAATAGACGAAAATCCTAGTTGAAGACTGGGGCAGAAGTTAGCACCCTGTCAGAGATAGAAACAAACAAAAAAAAAAAAAAAAAAAGAAAGAAAGAAAATCTAATGAAATGGGAAAACTCATTATAGATGGTAATATACCTAATAAAAATGTGTCCACAAAAAATGTATACAAAAATGTTTATGCTAGCTTTATTCATAATGGCCCCAAACTGGAAAAAAAAAAAAAAACCCAGCAATTACAGTCTTGAAAAGATTCTGCACAATTTGGGGGGGCAAACGTAAGATTCTGCTATCCTGAGAGTGTATCAACAATTCCTCAATTGTCCTAGATTCTAATAATGTCCTGCATTTATATAGAACTTTAAATGACAAATTTCACATATATCACATAGCTAATAACTGGCAGAACAGGAACTCCAATGAAAGACTTCTGATGCTAACTTTAGTGTATTTTCCCATCACATCCTGATTACACCTCATCAGGAAAAGCAACACTCAACATGATTACTTATGACAAAGTGTATTTAATTTTTAACATTTTTAAGTCTGGGTTTTCTACTTTGGAGGGTTTTTCTAATTAGAAATAATTAGTTGCGTGTGCCTTCTGATCTATCCTTGTCAGTGGGTCCCAACCTTTCCTAGCTCATGCCTTGCCAATCACCCTATTAAAGAGCTTGTTTCTTGTTCACACAAACTTTTCTTTTCACTAGGAAAGAAGTTTCTTCTTGTTTGTCAATTAACATTCTGTTACTGGTGTTCTCATTCATGGTAAATTCAGCCAAGCAAAAAACTACAATCATTTGTAGCTTAGTAGAAGATTTCTCAGAGCTTTTAAAATGCCAGTGAACCTGGTGACTATACAAAGAGCAAGCTAGAGTGACTATGCTTCCTAACTATAGCATTTAGAAATTTCTAGAGAAAACATTGGGGAAACTCCTTTCTAGACTTTTGTTTTGTTGATTATCTCTTCAAAGTGTCACTTTAAACCAAGCCATTCCCACAGAGCTTTGTTAATTGACTGCTTAGAAATTCTTCGAGAAAATGATGTTTATGAATGGTAAGGACCCTGTGTGTTATACCCCCTTTCCAGGTAGATTTTCACCTTGACTGGAATTATCAGGACTAAACTGAAAATGATTGATGGAAGCTCAGGCACTCTGCTGGCAGAGGAGAAATATGTGGTGGGATTGGGAAGAAGCTTAAGCCAGAGCCTCAGCTGCTGAGGAGTAGAGACCCTGGAGCCTGGCTTGGTTTCTTTTTAGGGCCCAGATGTGTGTGCTCAGTGCAGAAAATGGTGAGAAACATGAAACTGATGCTCTTTTGTCATCCTAAGGAGCAGCACATAATATTTATCTTTTCATCTACTTTGACTTGAGCCACCAACATATTCAAGCTCTCAGGAGGGAAAATTGCTTTCTACTCTCACCTGTGTAGAAAACATTTTTTCTAAGCTTTCAGTCAGGGTCATTTGGACAACAGAATTCAACTGAAGATAGGTGTGTTTATTTTTATCAGCCATGAAAAATCACTGTTTATTCCGTCTGTAGTTGGAAATTTGGAGTCACGTTCATTTCTGCAAAAATGTATCACTTCATTTTTTTTTACTGATTTGTTCTCCCCTCAAGTGTGAAAAGGTTCTACTAGTACCTGTAGAACTGAGCTGGGTTTATTCCCACGCTGGTTCAATTTGACATGCTAATTCCATGTTGATATGTTTTAAATGGATATGTTATTGCCTCCTTAATTTAGAGTTGAAATAATTTCTTATTCTAGATATATTTAAAAAGGAAGGAAAACACAGTCACTAAAAGTGAAATTATTATTATTTTATTTTAAAAGGTTTAACAGTCTGGGCATTGGGCTATAGAGTGACTTTTATACTTTAAAAATACATTTTTGAGTATCCCAGTTTCTTCAAAATGAAGATGCTGTATTCATATGTATAAAATACATTTTACACTTGTAATTATCTTTGCATCTGTTCCACCTGTTAATGTTTTTGTTTCCAAAACAAGAAAGTACACTAAGAGTGATTAAACAGTATGTAAATTATACGAGCTTGGAGTCAGTTCTGTCCTGTTTTATGACAATAATTATTTCAAGTAGTGTGACTGGCAATATTAACAGCAGGTTTAATAGTCTGGAACAAGATCACTTAGGATGAAATTCTGGTTCCACCCCACAACCAGCTCTAACTTGGGATTGGTTATTTAATTTCTTTGGGCCTTAGTTTCCTCATCTGTAAAAAGAAGGATGTTTATAGAACCTGTTTCATATCTCTACTCTGAGAAATCAGTTAGGTTAATACAGACAGTGCTCTAACAATAGCTACTCTACATAATGAAAGTCAGTAAAACAACCTGTTGTCATCATCAACATTACTTCAAGGAGGCAATAAACAAGCTGGTCTAGTTATATGACCAGATAATTTATAGACTGGAGAACTCAAGAATAAGCATTTGAAAACATGTTAACCCCCACTTCTAATAATCAGAGACATAAATATAGAAATAACAGTACCATTTGTCATGCATCCAATTGATGATAATTTAAAAGTCTGAAGTATCAGAGGACTCCAGAAAACAAATTCTTACATACTGTGAGTAGTATAAATTGGTGCAGTCACTGCGTAAATTGGTACAGTCACTTTGAATTGTCAAACAAAATTGAAAATGCTCATAGTTTACAATCCAGCATTTCTGCTTGAAAGTATATATCTACTGGAGAACACTCACACATAAGCACAAAGAGTTACGTGTAAGGATATTTATTATAGCACATTTTTTACAAAAGGGAGATGATCTATATGTCCAATAATAAGGGAATATATAAATACATACATATGTCATGGATTTGTTGCTGTTTAGCTGCTATGTCATGTCCAACTCTTTTGCAACCCCATGTAACCTGCCAGGCTTCTCTCTCCATGGGATTTCCCAGTCAAGAATACTGGAGTGGTTTTCCATTTCCTTCTCCAGTGGATCTTCCTGACCCAGGGATTGAACCCATGTCTCCTGCATTGGCAGGTGGATTCTTTACAACTGAGTCACCAGGGAAGCCCATCATGGATTGCTATATAGCAATTTAAGAGAAATGAATTGGTGGGTTTATACGGAAAAACCTGAATGAAATTTATGGCCAACCCAGTATTTATACTACAACATGGATCTGTCTCAAAAATAGGGAATTGACAAGTTGCAAAATGATATATACTGTATAATATTACTTATGTAAGTAAACAGTCACACAAAACTATACTATGTATTGGTAACAAATCATTTTGAAATTTTGTAAGTTTAATTATTCAGTGACCTGGGATGATACACACCAGATTCATGGTTGTGTTGTTTAGGTAAAAGGATAATTGGAAATGGGAAGGAAAAAGGTAAAAAAGAAAGAGGACTTAAATTTGTTTCCTTTATTAAAATAAAAAGGCTTGACATATAACTATATAAAGAAGGTTAATATTTGACACTTATTGGTGGTGAGTACACAGGCCTTTATTGTATATGTCTCTGAATATTTCTGTTTTTTAAAACTTTCTCAAAATGAGTGTATCTAGACTAATGTTTAAAAAGATACTCTTTCCCCAAAAAGGTAGGTACTATAAAAATGTCAATTGATTGTCAAAAAGGGAAGAAATGACTTGTTATTTTAAATTAATAAAAGATGTTGAAACACAGTCTGTTTGGTGAGATCCTTAAGATCAAAATCTTGCTTTATTCATCACTGTACCACTTAGCCCACAGCACAGTACTTGGTATATATAGATTGGTGCAGAAGTAATTGTGGTTTTACATTGTTAAACTTTGCTGTTTGATATTGGAATACATCCTTAAATAATTGCCATTATGTTATACATCATTTTTCTCACTTTATTATTTTATTTTTACTAATGACATTACTTGCTGTCTATTTTATATTTATTTTGGACTAGGGAAATGATGTTAGCAAAAAAGCAAATTTGAGTGATTTACTTATTTAAGTTCAAAATGTGTCATATAGCAGCAGAGACAATTTGCAACATCAACAATGCTTTTGACCCAGGAACTGCTAAGGAATGTACAGTGCAGTGGTGGTTCAGTAAGTTTTGCAAAGAAGATGAGAGCCTTGAAGATGAGGAGCACAGTGGCCAACCATCTGAAGTTGACAGTGACCAACTGAAAAGACCGTTGAAGCTGATCCTCTTAAAACTGCAGGAAAGTGGCTGAAGAACTCAACATCAAACATTCTATGGTCACTTGGCATTTGAAGCAAACTGGAAAGGTGAAAAAGCTTGATAAGTGGGTGCCTCATGAGCTGACCAAAATTAAAAAAAAAAAAAAGTAGGACATAGGCAAAACACTCTCCGACATATATCACAGCAGGATCCTGTTTGACTCACCTCCCAGAATATTGGAAATAAAAGCAAAAGTAAACAAATGGGACCTAATTAAACTTAAAAGCTTCTGCACAACAAAGGAAACTATAAGCGAGGTGAGAAGACAGCCTTCAGAATGGAAGAATATAATAGCAAATGAAGCAACTGACAAACAACTAATCTCAAAAATATACAAGCAACTCCTGAAGCTCAATTCCAGAAAAATAAATGACCCAATCAAAAAATGGGCCAAATAACTAAATAGATATTTCTCCAAAGAAGACATACAGATGGCTAACAAACACATGAAAAGATGCTCAACATCACTCATTATCAGAGAAATGCAAATCAAAACCACAATGAGGTACCATTTCACGCCAGTCAGAATAGCTGCGATCCAAAAGTCTACAAGCAATAAATGCTGGAGAGGGTGTGGAGAAAAGGGAACCCTCTTACACTGTTGGTGGGAATGCAAACTAGTACAGCCACTATGGAGAACAGTATGGAGATTCCTTAAAAAACTGGAAATAGAACTGCCTTATGACCCAGCAATCCCACTGCTGGGCATACACACCAAGGAAATCAGAATTGAAAGAGACATGTGTACCCCAATGTTCATCACAGCACTGTTTATAATAGCCAGTACATGGAAGCAACGTAGATGTCCATCAGCAGATGAATGGATAAGAAAGCGGTGGTACATATACACAATGGAGTATTACTTAGCCATTAAAAAGAACACATTTGAGTCAGTTCTAATGAGGTGGATGAAACTGGAGCCTATTATACAGAGTGAAGTAAGCCAGAAAGAAAAACACCAATACAGTACACTAACACATATATATGGAATTTAGAAAGATGGTAACGATAACGCTGTATGTGAGACAGCAAAAGAGACACAGCTGTATAGAACGAATTTTTGGACTCTGTGGGAGAGGGCGAGGGTGGGATGATTTGGGAGAATGGCATTGAAACATGTATAATATCATATATGAAACGAATCACCAGTCCAGGTTCGATGCATGATACTGGATGCTTGGGGCTGGTGCACTGGGATGATCCAGAGGGATGGTACGGGGAGGGAGGAGGGAGGAGGGTTCAGGATGGGGAACACGTATATACCTGTGGTGGATTCATGTTGATGTATGGCAAAACCAATACAATATTTAAAGTAATTAACCTCCAATTAAATTTATATTTAAAAAGAAAAAATATCCTTCTTTTGAAGTGTTGTCTTCTCTTATTGTATGCAACAGCAAATCATTTCTTAACTGGAGAGTAACATGAGATGAAAGTGGATTTTATACAACTGGTGATGACCAGCTCAATGGACCAAGAAGCTCCAAAACACTTCCCGAAGCCAGACTTTCACTACAAAATGGTCGTGGTCACTGTTTGGTCTGCTGCCCGTCTGATCCCCTACAGCTTTCTGAATTCCGTTGAAATCATTACGCCTGAGACGTATGCTCAGCAAATTAATGAGATGCACCAAAAACTGCAAGGCCAGCAGCTGGTATTAGTCAACAGTTCAGTCATTCAGTCGTGTCCAACTCTTTGCAACTCCATGGACTGCAGCACCCCAGGCCTCCCTGTCCATCACCAACTCTTGGAGTTTACTCAAGCCCATGTCCATTGAGTCTGTGATGCCATCCAACCATCTCATCCTCTGTCATCCCCTTCTCCTCCCACCCTCAATCTTCCCTAGCATCAGGGTCTTTTCAGATGAGTCAGTTAGTTGCATCAGGTGGCCAAAGTATTAGTTTCAGCTTCAGCACAGTCCTTCCAATGAATATTCAGGACTGATTACCTTTAGGATGGACTGGTTGGATCTCCTTGCAGTCCAAGGGGCTCTCAAGAGTCTTCTCCAACACTACAGTTCAAAAGTATAAATTAGTCATCAGAATGGGCCTAATTCTTCTCCAGAACAACACCTGACCTCAGGTCACACAACCAGTGCTTCAAAAGTTGAACGAATTGGGCCACAAAGTTTTACCTCTTCTTCCGTGTTCACCTGACCTCTCACCGACTGACTGTCACTTCTTGAAGCATCTGGATAACTTTTTTGCAGGGAAAATGCTTCCCGCAACCAGCAGGAGGTGGAAAATGCTTTCTAAGAGTTGGTAGAATCCCAAAGCATGGATTTTTACGCTGTAAGGATAAACAAACTTATTTCTTATTGACAAAAATGTGTTGATTGTAATAGCTCCTATTTTGATTAATAAAAATGTTTTTGTGCCTAATTATAATGATTTAAAATTCATGATCTGAAACCAAAATTAATTTTTAACAAACCTAATAATAAGTTCAAAAACCCTCTATTAAAATATCCTGGACTATTATTTATCTAAGATATAAGAAATACTAATTAGCAAAACCAATACAGTATTGTAAAGTAAAAAAAAAAAAATAATACTCATTAATTACTAAATCAATAAGATAACATAAAATGGAAAGAAACAATGAGATATCATTTTAAATATGTTAGCAAAAATTTAAAATGACAATACCCAGTGTTGATGGAGATGTGGGAAAACTAGCAAACTCATATATTCCGACTGGCAATTTAAAATGGAAAGCACTTTGATAATATATTTTTAGAGACAAAATGTTCCTTAATCCAGTAATATCCAATTTTTGAAAATATAGTCTAAGGAAATAATCCAAAGGTGATAAGGACTATTATGTTTATATTTACCTCAGGGTTACTTATCATAGAAAATGGGAATCGGTGCAAATGCTTTCTAATCACCAAGTGGCTAATTAAATTATGGTATAAAAAAGTATTAGAATATTCTGTAGCTATTAACAGTAATTATGAGGGTATGAAGACAACCTGGCTGAAACATCTGATACTCAATTTTTTGTTAGAATTGACTCATCTACTGGTTATAAATATATGGGTGAAATTTATGAAATTATGCTAAATGAAAAAGCAGGCAATGAAAAAGAGTGTATGTGTTCCTGATATGAACTATATAAAAATCATCTGTGCAGATACCCAAGATGAGAAGAGAAAATTAGGGGGAAAAGTATTTTTCCCTAATAGTTAAAATCTATTTTTGTAGTGTTTTAAATAAGAAAAAATTCTGTTATCAGAATGCCTATTGCATATCTTCTATCATGAAATCCAATACGACAAAATAAGAATGCTCTTAGTTGACAGTTCAGCACTTAATATGAAATATAAAAATGGACAGAAAAGCTTATATTTACCTTGAAAATATACTCTAATTAAATCTTAAGAAAGAAAAGTATTTGACTTCTCTCAAATGATTTGGGCATCAGTTTATGACACAATAATGTCAAACTGGTAATTTTAGTTGTTACTTGTGTGTTTGGTTACATTTTTAGAAATCAGGGCCCCTAGTTTTTTTTGGAAATTGTGAAAAATAGTCTACTTGGAATACCTCTCTTCTCAATTGTTTAATTTGTTATTGTACTCCACAGAATACAAATGTGTCTCAAAGACAGTTCCTGTTATGAAGTTCCAAAGTTTTGAGGTACATTGGCTGGTGGGACCAGAGAAAGACATGATTCTTTTCAGCATAAATATGATAAATAATATTAAAATACCTAGGGGAAATGCTCTTATTTATTTTGTGAGATCACTAGAGAAAGAATTATGTTATCCAGTATTAACTGAAGTAGAGAAATGAGAGAGGAAAACATATGCTTTATACTTTAAATCTGAGACAGAGAGAGACCAATGGAGATTTTCACAAAATGTCATCCCCAGATGCTGCCTCTCATTTGCACATTACCTGGGAGAGCATCGTGCGGCCGCATATTCTCAGCTGTTGAATGTGTTCTGCTCATTTTCCGTTGGGGAGGATGGGTTTAATGCATTCTCAGCAGTATGTACTTTTGTCATTTCTGCTGTTTCTGTTTACCTGTCTTCTTGCTTATTTATTGTTTGCACTTAGCTTGCCCTGTAAGTGGTTCTGAGGATTGTGGTATGAATGGACAATACCCGTGCAGCCATAAGCTTTACAAATCTCTCTCATTTCATTTTTATACTGGATCTGTGTGGGGGATTCATTCCAGCTTACCCCTTTTCTTCAACTTGATGACATTTTCTAAAGAGCCATGCATATTTAAACCATATAAGGGATATGGGTGTTTTTTTCTTTAATCAAATTTATTGAAACCTGCCCTTAGATTAGGAGAAGACAATGACACTCCACTCCAGTACTCTTGCCTGGAAAATCCCATGGATGGAGGAGCCTGGTAGGCTACAGTCCATGGGGTCGCTAGGAGTCAGACATGACTGAGGGACTTCACTTTCACTTTTCACTTCCATGCATTGGAGAAAGAAATGGCAACCCACTCCAGTATTCTTACCTGGAGAATCCCAGGGATGGGGGAGCCTGGTGGGCTGCCGTCTGTGGGGTCACACAGAGTCGGACACGACTGAAGTGACTTAGCAGCAGCAGCAGCAGCAGCCCTTAGATTCCCAAATTCTAACGAGTGATTCTGTCCTCCACATTTAAAACCAATTCCTCTTTCTATTCACATAAAAGACAGTGTGAGTTCAAGGTCTTGGGCAAGTCACTAAACCTCTTTTTAGACTCATCCGTAATATGAGAGAATTGGATAACAAGGGTCCTATGGTTCAATGAAAGTTCAATGATTTCCAAAAACCTTCTACTTCATGAGCTTTCCAAAGAATAGCTGACTCTGAGAGATGGTATTTGGTGAATAAATACTTAGCAAACAGTTGGAAGACAGACATGGGAAACAACCAGAGCCCTGGTTATATCAATAGCCATGAGCCATATTAATGATTTTGGAGGGAAGCTCAGCAAAATGCTAATTTATTTAATAAATATTTAATAGCATATTATTTCAATAAATAAATTAGTGTTTACACAGTAAAGAATACAAATGTCTTATGCACACATTCTTGACCCACTTCCATAGTCCTTCTTGGAAATTTCCCAAAGAAAATTTTTTAAAAAGATCAAAATATTTCTGTTTAGAGAAGTTTGTGATTGGTGGGTAAACCTATAAAATAGATTTGTCCCTCCTATTTGAGAATGTTTAATCATCTTTGATATTTGCTTAAAATTGCACTCTTAAATGTACATTTGTATAAAATCTCCCAAATCATGAAAGATTTATAATTTGAAATGTATTTGGATTATTCTCTAGTTAATCAGCTGGATAAGAATTAGGAGTGCTGTAACTAGAACAATTAATTGAGTTGATCTGAGTGTTATAAAAAAAATGAAAAAATTCATGTTATGCTTTGATTCCTTAAATGAAACTAAAAGCCTGTTCACTATCACAGAATTGATGTGATAGAGAAGCCATGTGTATCCTTTTCCAGAGCCCAGGTTAATAGTTGAAGCACAGATCAGAAGAATGGGGTAGGCTGGGGGGAGGGGTGGGGGTTGCTCAGGAGTGGTACTTGTTATTAAGGCTATCATTGTCCCTTTATGTGCTTGTGTAGATTAACTAACTCATGAAAAATTCAGTTATCATTCCTAAGAAGTGTGCTGAAAAACTGTCACTTGCCATTCAATTCAGCAACTAGATGTAAATGCTGATTCTAGTGGTGTATAGTGGCAAGGCCCTACCTGCCAGGGAGAGGTGACAGGCTGGGTGGGGAGGGTGTAGGAGCGCCAAAATAGGCCAAAGAGTGGTGTGCCCCAGACACTGACATACCTACAAATGGATTGGGAGTGAGGCCAGTCAGGTTGATTGTGCAAAGTCATGACACGCTTCTTTCCTAAGAGGACTCTCATTTGTTCACGTGTCCATACTCCTTGTGGCCATGCTTTTTAGGAGAGGTATGAAGGATTGCTAGCCCCTTGTATCTGCCTTTTTTCTTTTGGTTCACTGAGGCCTAGGAATACCAAACAGTTTGTGTCAATGAAGTACAAGACCAAGTTGGCTTGAGGATGGAGTAGGATGGCGCTGGTACTGGTGTTTCTGGGAAAGGATTTCCTCAATAGTGTTCCTTTACTGCCTTCATTCCTGCAGGATATTGAGCTGGGCATATCATCTCTGCTTCAGGCAACAAAGTCTTGTGAGTGTACACCTATTGTAAAGTTAAAGGAGTTGTACACGAGAATCATTCTGCTCAGTTTTGCCTTAACATGGTCTTTTTAAAGTGATTTTTGTGAGGTCATGGATTTTCTCTTCTTGACTTCATGGTGGGACACATGTTGACATAGTTGCCATGTGAAAGAGACATTAAATACCTATAGAAGTAAAAAAAAAATTGTATATTGTAAGTGACTTTTTTAAAAATCTCAAAAGAAAATATACCTTAAAAAATCACATATAAAAATAAAATCATTTAAAATTAAAATTGAATACTACCAAGATGGAGTAAAACTAACTATGCTTCAAAGTTTTGTGACTGTTCATTCAACAGCAACTCTCTGATTTAGTGATCCAAGTGCCTGAAGACATAAGAATTAGACAACTTTTTTATGATAGGAAGTAAACTCTCAAGTACAGGAGACACTACTGAAAATATGTGAAAACTAAGTTACTATTAAACATATAAAACATTTCCAAGATCTTTCTGTTGCTGACATATACATCACACTTAATATAATCTAGAAAGCCATTGATTTTTGAACGCAGTATTCTTATTTTGAAACTAGCTATAGTTATTTCCATTTCTGTACATTGTTTATTGCTTAAATATACCACAGTTTATCCATTCTAATATTAATGTCTGATTAGATTATTTCCATTTTTTGGCTACTACACATATCATTACTCTGAGCATAATTTTGCACACGTTTGCACACAAATACACATTTCTGTTGGGTATTTTGGATGAAATTGAATCTTCAGGTTAAAATAGTTGTTACCAAGCAATTTTGCAAAGGGGCTATACCAATTTACTCCCCCACAAGCAATGTAGGAGAGTTCCATTTGTTCTCTATATTGTCTTCCAAGCTTTGCACAGTGGCAGTATCAATCTGGTTTATCTGAGGCACAATTATTGCTAATTGAAATCTGTATTGTCTTTTGAACATTGATATCATATATAACTTCTTTCACTTTATGGCTTGCCTTTGTTTTTCTTTTGATAAATAGAAAATGTGTATTTTAATATTGTGTAGCATCAATCTTTTGCTTTATGGTTAGTGATTTTTGTCTGTGCTGTCAGAATTCTCTGCCTCTCAAAGTTCAGAAAGATAAACTCTTATGTTGTCTTTTATAAATTGCATTGTCTTACCTTTTACATTTAGAGCTTAAAAATCTGTAATTTATTTTTACCATGATGTAAGCTAGGGAAGAATCCAAGTTTTATTCTTTTCCATATGGATATCCAATGACCCTAGCATCCACCTGCAACTCAGGAGACCCGGGTTCAATCCCTGAATTGGGAAGATCCTCTGGAGAAGGAAATGTCAACCCACTCCAATATTCTTGCCTGGAGAATTAAATGGACAGAGGAGCCTGACGGGCTACACTCCATGGGGTTGCAAAGAGTGGGACACAACTGAGTGACTAATATACACAGATACACATCCAATGATCCAATACCACTTGTTAAAAAGACCATTCTTTCTCTCATTGCACTGCAGTATATGAATCAGTGACTAAATCTGGACAGATAGACTATTGGAGTCTATATTCTGTTCCATGGTAAGTTTGTCTAAGCTTCTCACTTTTTCATACCGCACTCACTATTGCACCAACATAAGTCTTGATATTTGGTATTATGAGGTCTCAAACTTTATTTATTTGTTGTTGTTCATAATTGTTGGTTGTCTTCATCCCACTTATTTCCATATAACTTTAAAAATCACCTCATTGAGACCTTACAAAACAAACACTCATAGACTTAAAGAACTTACGGTTGTCTGGGGGAATAGTTAAGGAGTTTGGGATGTTAATGTATGCACTGCTGTATTTAAAATGGATAACCAACAAGGACCTACTGCATAGCACATGGAACTCTGTTCAATGTTATCTGGCAGCCTGGAAGGGAGGGGAGTTTCAAGGAGACTGGATTCAGTGTATATGTCTGGCTGAGTTCCTTCACTTCACTTGCAACTATCACAACATTGTTTGTTAATCAGGTATACCCCAGTACAAAATAAAAAGTTTTTCTTAAAAAAATTACCTCTTTGACACACAAAAAATGTTGCTAGGACTTTTTCTATTAGACTACGTTGAATCTATATATTACTACGGGAAAAAATAAAATTTTTACACTAGTAAGGCTTGTAACAGGCTTCCCTGGTGGCTTAGATGGTAAAGAATCTGCCTACAGTGCAAGGCTTCTAACATGAAAATTCATACATTTCCATTAATTAGATCCCCTTTAATTTTATTCAGTTATGTTCTGTGGCTTTTCTTTTTGTAGATGTCTTGACAGTTTCTAAGGTTTATTCCTGGAAATTTGGTGTTTTTTTTGTTATTGTTTTAAATGACGTTATTTTATTTAATTTTTATATTAGAGTATAGTTGATTTACAACATTGTGTTAGTTTCAGGTGTACAGCAAAGTGATTCAACTATGCATATAGCTGTTCTTTTTCAGATTCTTTTTCCATATAGGTTATGACAGAATATTATGAGTTCCCTGTGCTATACAGTAGGTCCTTATTGATTATTTATTTTATATATATAGTGTGTGTGTGTGTGTGTGTATATATATATATATATATAAACTCCAAAATGTTAATTTATCCCATCAGTGTACCACTTAGTTTAATTGTGTTATTCAAATTTGCTATACACCTAACACTTCACCCTTTTTTAAATTTTTCTGCCTACCTGTTCTGTCAGGTGGTAAGTGGACCAAAAATCTGCTGAAAGTTTTCTGGCAAATGTAGCTTAGGAATAGAGAAACAAACTAGGAAACTTCAATTAGTTCTCCTAATTGAATCCTAGGCTATAGATATTCAGAGCCTTGCACTCTGTCCTTATTTATTAAAGTGGTAATTTGTTTCCCATTTGGCTAATATTCCCTGTGTCTGAGCTCCCTTGATGTAAAGCCCTGAAAGGGAAAATGGACAGTGAAACACTTAAAGATTCTAACCCCTCTGTCCTCCAATCCACTCAACATTGTATTTGTAAGAAATATTTCTCAGTTTTTCAAAAGATGTCATTCTTGGTTGTACAATATAGTTCTCATTAAAAGATACTTAAAAAGACAAACATTTTTGCAAAATGTTCATTGTTGTCTTTGAAAGTATAGATTATCAATATGTTATAATATTATAAAGTTCTTATTATAATATGAGCCACACTCTGTAGCTGTATACGTCTACTGTATTTCAACGTGGTTAATGAAATGAGCCTTTGAAAATCCTGTGTACTAATGCAAGTTGATGTAAAGATCAACAGGTTAATAGGATGTCAGTCCAAGCTCATACATTCATCAGAATATTTGTATTGTTCTCAGAGGTTTAATGGAGATCAAGATGTTCTATTAACATCAAGTGGTATCACTTCAAAGAAATGGCCTTTCTGGTTATTTCAGTTTGTGTACCTCTTCTCTCTCAAAGAGTTAAAAGAACTCCCTGGGCTGGCTCTCAGGAGGCTTTGTTTATTTGGTAACAGTGATACTCCTTGCCGATAAATCTGTATAAAGCAGCATGCTGACAGTGGTAAACATTCCAGATGGCAGTTTATCGGAAGGTCTTTAGGGATTTTTTCCACCCAAGGAGTTTCCAAAAGAAAGCACACCAAGAGGTGGTGGAGCAGACTGGGATAGGTGTCACAACTGATGATGTATGGTTTGCGAGGCAGTGAGTGAGCGTCACAACCCAGATCTGTCAGCGTTTCTCAAAAGGTGCTGTCAGCATAATAAGATGCTAGATGCTGAACATCAGGAAAATGGCATTGGGAAGATTCAGGTTTGACAAATCTAGACATGTGGGCTGAACAAAACGGAACTGGTTAAATGTCTAAGGAAGGGAGAGCTGGAGTGGCTGTTGCTGAGAGAGCACAGAAAGAGACACAGAGCTCAGAAATTCACGCTGTGGCTGAACGCCTCAGGTGCGCCCATAATGTTGTTGTGTCTAAGTCACGTCCGACTCTTCTGCACCCCCGTGGACTGTAGTCTGACAGAGTCCTCTGTCCATGGGGTTTCCCAAGCAAGAATGCTGGACTGGGTTTCCATTTCCTTCTCCAGGGGATCTTCTCAACCCAGGGATCAAACCTGTGTCTCCTGCATTGGCAGGTGGATTCTTTACCACTGATTCACCAGAGAAATTCATACCAATACTGTTAAGATGGCAAAAGAAGCTGGTTTATTTTTATTTCTTTTCTTTGTAAACAGTGTTTGTGAGGGCTTTCCCCCCCCCCCTTGTTTAAAGTAGGTTATATTGATTGCAGAAAATCAGGAAAATGGAGAAAAGTACAATGAAAATAAGTTCACCATAATCCCCAGAGAGGAGCACAGGTAATAGTCTGTAGCACATACTATCAATCTTTTCCATATAAATACATATGAATTTAGGAAGCCATTATACACATTAGACACAAATGTACCAGATATAAGGCAGTTTATTTCTCCTGTTTTGAGCCTTGTTTGGAGCCCTCAGCTTTCTACCTTGCCTGCACCACATGTGGCAAGAAAATTGAAAAACAAAATTAAGACTCTAAGATTTCTTGTTCCATTGTCCAACTCGTTTCTGATTATCTTATTTAAAATCACATATTTCCCCATTACCTTCCTCCATCCTGCTTTTCTTTAATTTTTCCCATAGTTCTTATCAGCATCTAACACATTATATATTTTGCTTATTATTTTTTCTTTCCCAACTAGAGTGTAATTTCCAGAAAGAGAACAGATTTTTAGATTGTTTTTTCTCAACTTTCTGCCCAGCACCTGGATCAGTGGCTTTTACAGAGCAGACCCTGCATCCATATTTGCTGAATAAAAGAAAGAATGCAGAGCCATGGTGGGGTTTGGCTTCCACTCTCTTATCTTCTGGACCTTATGTGGTCTTTTCTGCTCAAGTGGGACTTCACTTTGTCCTGATCTTGGAACTGTAACTCTCAATACCCTCTTATTTCAGGCCCAAACTCTTTGAGTCCTCATCTAGTATCAATAAGTCTACATTTGGTCACTGGGCAGGGAAACTTCAAGATCCTCTAGAAGCTATCGACAGGCCTGGTAGAGATGGCAGGAGAGATTGTAGCTTACCTAAAGCGCATTCTCTTCTCACCTTGGCCAGCTTTGCACTCCTGATGCTGTGCCATTTAGGTCGTGGAAACAAACTGAGGATTGGTACTTTGCATCTGTATCTTATGATCTTCCAAAGCTGTGCCATCCAACAAGTCAGTCACCTGCTACCAGCACCTGTTAAATAGTTGAAACATGGCTGGTCTGAATGAAATGTCTTGTATGTGAAAGATACAGGATACATGTCAAAGACAATGTAAAAAAAAAGTCAGTGAAAGGGTTACTCAGTCATGTCCAACTCTTTGTGATCCCATGGACTGTAGCCTGCCAGGCTTCTCTCCATGGAATTCTCCAGGCAAGGATACTGAAGTGGGTAGCCATTCCCTTCTCCAGCGGATCTTCCCAACCCAGGGATCGAACTCAGGTCTCTTACATTGCAGGCAGATTCTGAGCCACCAGGGAAGTCCAAGAATACTGGAGTGGTTAGCCATTCCCTTTGTCAGGAGATCTTCCCAAACCTGAGATTGAACCAGGGTCTCCTGTATTGCAGGCAGATTATTTATGAGCCACCAGGAAAGTAAAAAACAAAACTGTCAGCTAGCTCATTACTAATTTTATGTTGATGATATGTTGAAATAATGACAATTTGGTTGACTTGGCTTAAATAAAATGTACTACTCACATTACTTTCACTTGTTTCTTTTCATTTTTTCATGTGGCAACTAGAATATTTCAGAGTACAGAGGCGTAGCTGGCATTTGGGACCCCTGTGATGTTTCTCCTCCTGACACTGTTTTAACCAGCTCCCTCCACCAGCCGCTGAGGGGGAGGAAAGCAGCACCTGCCCTGACCTCCGTATGCTGTCCCTCTCCCCTCTTTCTCAGGAGACAATTCAACTCAGGACAGGGCAGGGCCAGCCTTGGGCTCTCCTTCTCCTGTAGGGTAGCATGGCCAGAGGCTTTTCTGGGCAAAAGAATCATCTTCCCTAAATATATGGAAAATACTATGATTTAATTTTTTGGCTTGATCTTTATTATGCCAAAAAAGTGCAGAAAATTCTCTTTTCCTCGCCTTCCCATGAAGCCTGGCTTTAAAGTTTTATTGTCTTTGACAGTCAAAGCTTTGTAGTAGCTCAGGTCTTCCAGCTGGTATTTGCCCTACCTCTGAAATACCCAAATTGTGTCCTCCTGTCCTTTGCTTTTCTTGATGGGAAACCCATATATATATAACATATACATATATATAATATTTATATGAAATATATATGTATAATATATTAATGATATCCTACTGTTGCTAAGTCGCTTCAGTCGTGTCCGACTCTGTGCGACCCCGTAGATGGCAGCCCACCAGACTCCCCCGTCCCTGGGATTCTCTAGGCAAGAATACTGGAGTGGGTTGTCATTTCCTTCTCCAATACATGAAAGTGAAAAGTCAAAGTGAAGTCGCTCAGTCGTGTCCAACTCTTCGCGACCTCATGGACTGCAGCCTACCAGGCTCCTCTGGGAAACCCATATATATATAACATATACATATATATATAATATTTATATGAAATATATATGTATAATATATTAATGATATCCTACTGTTGCTAAGTCGCTTCAGTCGTGTCCGACTCTGTGCGACCCCGTAGATGGCAGCCCACCAGGCTCCCCCATCCCTGGGATTCTCTAGGCAAGAATACTGGAGTGGGTTGTCATTTCCTTCTCCAATACATGAAAGTGAAAAGTCAAAGTGAAGTCGCTCAGTCGTGTCCAACTCTTCGCGACCTCATGGACTGCAGCCTACCAGGCTCCTCTGTCCATGGGATTTTCCAGGCAAAAGTACTGGAGTGGGGTGCCATTGCCTTCTCCAATGATATCCTACAGTAGTACACAAAAAATACTGTCATTATATCAATATTATTCCACTTTTTACCTACTGAGATTTTTGTAATATGAATTTTTCTCTTTAAGATTGTAACTTGAGGGAAGCAGGATGGCCTGACAAGGACGGGATGTAAAAGAATATCATGATTGTCAACAAAAAAGTTTCCATTTATTCCATTTACATCTGTGATCCCCTCCCTCAGCCCACCCATGATAGGAATTCTGATTCTTCACTATCCCTAACCCCTCAACCTCCCCCATCTACAGTATTGCTAGTGGAAGTAGCATTCCAAAGCTGTTGACCCAGAAATGATTTGTTTTTGCTTGATTTGAACAGCTCCCAACACTCTTACCAGGGCTTCCCTGGTGCCTTCCTGATAGCTCAGATGGTAAAGAATCTGCCTGCAATGCAGGAGACCTGGGTTTGATCCCTGGGTTGGACAGATCCCCTGGAGGAGGGCATGGCAACCCACTCCAGTATTTTTGCCTGGAGAATCCCCATGCACAGAGGAGCCTAGCAGGCTACAGGCATGGGGTCACAGAGTCGGACACGACTTCAGCAGCTGCAGCAGCAGTGTGTGTCCTGAGGGTGCGCCGCTTCACTTTGTGCTCATAAACGTTCTCCTCAAACCACAGACACTTTAGATGGTTCATGTGCTTCCTGCAGTAAACTCTCCAAGCTGTGGAAATGAGTTCGTTCATCTTTACCTTCTGTTAGTGGAAATGAAAAGTTGAGTGGCAGTGGAGAGAGGCCCAAGGGAAAGGGAGCTAGCCTAGGAACCATGGATTTGAGTAGAACATTCTAGTCCTGGTCCAGGGAAGAATGGGACAACAGCAGGGGTCCAGATATCCAGCTAGAGAGAGGAGCATGAGGAGGAAAACAGGGTCTGGTCAAGTGGTGCCAGGTCCTGTTCTTTCCCAGGGTGCTTGATCCTGTCTGCCAGTTCACCCATGAGTGAGGAGCAAGTCCCCTTTCTTTCTATCAAGTAAATACATAAAAAGTGGTTTGGACAGAAAGTAGACCACTTCTCAGGGCTGCAGGGAGGGAAGTAGGGAAGAGAAGTTACTGTTTAATGGTCTGGAGTTTCTGTTTGAGATGATGAAAAAGTTCTGGAAATGGAAAGTGGGTAGAGTGGTGGTGGTCATACAACATTGTGAATATACTTAATGCTGTTGGGCTTAAAAATTGATAAGGTGGTAAAGTTTATGATATGTATTTCTTAGCACAATAAACAATGTATATACATATATGTGTGTGTATCTGTATGTATGTACATACAATGAATTCTATAAAAATAAAAACGTTTAAAATAATGTGGTTGAGATTCATGGATTGCAAGTGCTAAGTGAGCAAAAACTGAACAGCTGCTCATATGAAAGGAATGGAAATGGCAAAGAGGAAATGTCACAGGAGGAGAAGATGCAGCAGATGCTCACAGCAGCAGCACAGAGGAGCTGCGAGATAGCAAGTGACCCCCGGGAGAGTCCAGGCTGAATGACTACAGGAGCCTCCTCCCATCAGAAATATTTAAGTCAGTAATTTGCAATTGATTAAAGCCTGAGAAAAATGCACACACTTTGGCAATAGGCGGTGCCTGTAACACTTCAGTGTAGGAACTTGTTTTAAAATGAGCACATTGAAACTGTCTAATAACATCAATACTAGCTGTCTCTGCAGCAAGAGTAGTTTTGTAACACAGATTGGTTGGTTTCAAGCCTAGGAGGCAAGAAACCCAAGTTCCTTTGGTGTTTGACCCATATCTCACACCCTGTGCAATGTTAGTACTTACTGCTCCCGTCTCAGGTTGGGGCATGAATGAATTTGGCTTTGTTTGACAGTAATTCAGAAGGTGGTGCTTCTATACAGTTGTACAATTATTAGATTTCTATCTCCAAAATATAATTGGCAGTGCATGCAGCCAATATGGCTCTATCAGTAGACAACAAAAGATAAGGTAATAATGTGATGTGAACACAGAAAATAAGGAGGAATAGTAAGATTACCTGGTGAAAAAATAGTAACTGAGATGATTAAAACATATGGCAGAGAAATTGTATCCTTTTACTCAAATAGAGTGTTTACTATGACAACCTCCACACCAGCCAATAACTCCAAATAGCTTTAGGAGATATGTTGTGGAGGGAAATAAGTTTTCCCTCTGTGGCTCTATCATGGAGTCAGTACTACTCTTAGCCAGAGGCTGTCCTGGCCTCATAAATACAGAACTTTTGCGGATAGCATTGCCTCCATATATGAGCTTTAGAAGGTTGTCAAGGATATAATCACTTGACAGAAAAATTCCATACTACAAGTACCAACTTGCCCAAGTACTCCCAAGGCTGCCAGCTATAAAATATGTTGATATAAAACTGACAATGCTGGCCAAGGCATGCAGGGAATCATTCAGACACAGTGATGTTGGACAAGGAGCATACAAAGACTGACATCCTAAATTGGACTGGCCCAAATTGGGAGCACATCTCACAGCTTCCCCACTTTCAGTGGTACAGTCCTGAAAAGTGCTAAACGGGAGCCTCGACTGCCTGCAGTCCTGCACATGTGATCCTGAAGCTACTGGGTGGGACCTGGGAAAGCCTTGTTGTATTTTCCTGGTGCTTGTTATTAGTATCTTTCCTTTCATCCTCCAATACTTCCCCCCCTCACCATCATCCTCATAAAAGGCAGGAATCTCAGCTTGGGTTTAGGCTGTTCCTACTCCTGCTTTCAGTTCAGTTCAGTTCAGTCATTCAGTCGTGTCCGACTCTTTGCCACTCCATGAACCGCAGCATGCCAGGCCTCCCTGTCCATCACCAACTCTGGGAGTTTTTCCAAACTCACATCCATCCAACCATCTCATCCTCTGTCAGCCCCTTCTCCTCCTGCCTTCAATCTTTCCCAGCATCAGGGTCTTTTCCAATGAGTCAGCTCTTTGCATCAGGTGGCCACAGTATTGGAGTTCCAGCTTCAACATCAGTCCTTCCAATGAACACCCAGGACTGATCTCCTTTAGGATGGATTGGTTGGATCTCCTTGCAGTCCAAGGGACTCTTGAGAGTCTTCTCCAACACCACAGTTCAAAAGCATCAATTCTTTGGTGCTCAGCTTTCTTTATAGTCCAACTCTCATATCCATACATGACTACTGGAAAAATCATAGCTTTGACTAGATGGACCTTTGTTGGCAAAGTAACGTCTCTGCTTTTTAATATGCTGTCTAGGTTGGTCATAGCTTTTCTTCCGAGGAGTAAGCGTCTTTTAATTTTATTGCTGCAGTCACCATCTGCAGTGATTTTGGAGCCCAGGAAAATAAAGTCAGCCACTGTTTCCACTGTTTCCCCGCCTACTTGCCATGAAGTGATGGGACCAGATGCCATGATCTTAATTTTCTAAATGCTGAGTTTCAAGCCAGCTTTTCACTCTCCTTTTTCACTTTCATCAAGACGTTCTTTAGTTCTTCACTTTCTTCCATAAGGGTGATGTCATCTGCATATCTGAGGTTATTGATATTTCTCCTGGCAATCTTGATTCCAGCTTGTGCTTCATCCAGCCCAGCATTTCTCATGATGTACTCTGCATAAAAGTTAAATAAGCAAGGTGACAATATACAGCCTTGACATACTCCTTTTCCTGTTTGGAACCAGTCTGTTGTTCCATGTCCAGTTCCAACTGTTTTTTCCTGACCTGCATACAGATTTCTCAAGAGGCAGGTCAGGTGGTCTGGTATTCCCATCTCTTTCAGAATTTCCCAGTTTGTTGTGATCCACACAGTCAAAGGCTTTGGCATAGTCAAAGCCTCCTGCTTTACTGCTTCCTAACTTCCTTTCCCCAACCTAGGGCATCTAGCCTCACTTAAGTGATGGCAAGAATGGTGGCAACCTGGCTCCTCCTAATTCTACCGCATAACATTACTTTTACCGCATAACATTATCCCCAGTTAGATTTCCTATCTCCTAGAGTACTCTTAAGAGATGAAGACAAAAGCTAAATCTGGAGTTGTTGCCCCTACAAAATCCACTTACACAGTTCTCACTAGTGTCATATTCATAGTGATAGTGTGTGTCCACAGTGACACACTATATATTGCTATAACATCACATTTAAGACATGCCTCTTAGGCTAAATTCACTGTACCATATCTTATAATGTGGCATAGGACTCTCTAGAAAAGACCCATTTTATTCTTTCCCTTCTTTGCTTAGTTAAATAGCTATTTCTAGCTTTTTCAGCCATCCTCCTAATCATTGCCTCCCATGTCAATAAAGAACAAGAATCTAACATTCACTTGGTGGATTCTTGAATAATTCTCAACCCCTCCTGCTTTGTTACTTTCCAAAATGTTAAACTCATAAAACATAGGTCTTCTGATTCACAGCTGGATATGCTTAACCCAACCTAGAAGCCTGTGCTTTGTGCTTTTAAATTATTTAGACCTGACAGAGCAGTCTGAATCTGTTTCATCTTCACCTTGTCTTTTTTAATATTTTTTTTTCATCTTACAGTGTTCCCATTAGTCCTCATGGGCATGCTTATGGGCTAATATAGCCCCAGAAATCACCTTCTGGCATTGAAAATTCTGCCTTGGGGCTTCTAAAGCACTGGAAAGTCTGCAGGGACCCCTCTCCTCCAGGCCAGTTGAGTCGACTCCCTGGATCTTTAGAGGAAAAAGAAACACACCCTGACAGTAATTCCCTCCATCGTTACGCGGGTGCTGCATGCCTGCAATTGAGTGTTACATGTGGATTTTAGTTAATATTATTTCAAACATACACATTCACACTATTGGAATGTCCTTCTTTCCACTGTAGGTGCAAAGGTGATGTGTGCTAAGTTAAAAGGGACTTGCGCTGTAGCAGTGAAGCAAATGAACAAACACTATTCGGTGTGATGCTGCTGGGACAGAGGCCTGGCAGCATGGTGTTGCCATGCTGTCGCAGGTGCCAGAAGCCCTGCCCTCTGCCTGGAAGACCTCAGGCCTTGCTGGATGACACAAAAACCTCCAAGTATCAGATTCCTCCTATGCTTAGCATACCCTCTTAAGATATTCTTCTCTGAGAAAGCAGGCATTTTCTGATCCAATTAGTTTGCATCTGTATATGACTTTCAGTTTGGCTGGAGAGGAAACATTTCTGACCTCATAGAAACAAAGAAACCTTCTTCAGGGAAGAATACATGTCTGTTGCTTTATCAAAACTCTGAGGAAGGACACAGATCAGGTATAAAATGTGACCAGAATCCCTCCTGCTTTTCTCACTGCTAGAACTACACATGGCCCTCTGGGGCTGGTCTGCTGTGTAGGGCAGAGCTCACACTGTGAAGGCTCTATCAGCTGGGATTACTGCCCTTCAGACATCAGAAGACTGGCCCTGTTGCTTATGTGCACAAGTGACTCTGCACAGACCTCTGCTAGAACATTCTGCAGGATACCAAAACAAAACAAACTGGGAGTTACATGTTAAAATGTTTACTAAGTATTTGAGAAGATGCCTTCATATAAAGCTATGTGGGAAAGAAAGTTTACAAAACAGTATGTGTCATATTATTCCATTTTTATTTAAAAATACACACTAAATAAAAGACTAAAAGTAAATACAATGAAATGTTTATAAGGGCTCTGGCTGGTGATATGAAAATCATCATTAGTTTCTTTATCCTTCCAGTGTTTCTTTATGAGAATAAACGGAGGTATAATATCAATATAGTCTTTATTGGAATATTGTTGTTTAACAATGTGTTAGTTTAAGGTGTACTGTGAAGTGATTTGGTTATACATATACAGATATCTGTTCTTTTTCAAATTCTTTCAGTTATTACAGAATATTGAAAAGAGTTCCCTTTGCTAAACAGTAAGTCATTGTTAGTTATTGATTTTAAATATAGCAGCCTATACATGGCTGCTATTCCCAAACTCCCAATTCTAAAATCCCAATCTTTACCTCCCACACCCACTCCCCTGGTAACTATAAATTCATTCTCTATGTCTGTGAGTCTGTTTCTATTTTGTAAATAAATTCATTTGTATCATTCTTAAGATTTTACATACAAATGATATGATATTTGTCTTTGGCTGACTCTACTTAGTTTGATAATCTCTAGGTTCATCCATGTTGCTGCAAATGGCATTCTTTTGTTCTTTCTAATGGCTGAGTAATATTCCACTGTATATATGTACCACATTGTGTTTTTCCATTCATCTGTTAGTGAGCATTTAGGTTGCTTCCATGTCCTGGCTGTTGCAGACAGTGCTGCAGTGAACACTGGGGTGGATATATCCTTTTAAACCATGTTTTTCTCTGAGTATATGCCCAGGAGTAGGATTACTGGGTCATATGGTAGCTCAGTTTTTAGGTTTTTAAGGAACCCTCATGCTGTTCTCCATAGTGGCTGTACCAACTTACATTCCTACCAATAGCATAGGAGGTTCCCTTCTTTCCAAGCCCTCTTTAGCCTTTATTATTTCTTGACCTTTTGATGAAGTCTCTGCTTTTTAATATGCTGTCTAACTTTTCTTCCAAGGACCAAATTAAAAGACACTTGCTGCTTGGAAGAAAATCTATGACCAACCTAGACAGCGTATTAAAAAGCAGAGACTTTACTTTGCCAACAAATGTCCATCTAGTCAAAGCTATGTATGGATGTGAGAGTTGGACTATAAAGAAAACTGAGCACCAAAGAATTGATGCTTTTGAACTGTGGTGTAGTAGAAGACTCTCAAGAGTCCCTTGGACTGCAAGGGGATCCAACCAATCCATCCTAAAGGAGATCAGTCCTGGGTGTTCATTGGAAGGACTGATGTTGAAGCTGAAGCTCCAATACTTTGGCCACCTGATGCAAAGAGCTGACTCATTGGAAAAGACCCTGATGCTGGGAAAGATTGAAGGCAGGAGGAGAAGGGGCCGACAGAGAATGAGATGGTTAGATGGCATCACCGACACAATGGACATGAATTTGAGTAAGCTCCAGGAGTTGATGATGGACAGGGAAGCACTGATGTGCTGCAGTGTATGGGGTCACAAAGAGTCAGACATGACTGAGTGACTGAACTGACTGATTCTGACTGGTGTAAGATGCTCCTTCATTGTAGTTTTGATTTGCATTTCTGTAGTAATTAGTGACATTGAGTATCTTTTCATGTGCCTCTTGAACATCTGTATGTCTTCTTTGGAGACATGTCTATTTAGGTCCTCTGCCCATTTTTTCATTGAGTTATTATTATTTTTTTATATTGAACCACATGAGCTATTTGTAAATTGTAGAGACTAATCCCTTGTTGGTTGTATCATTTGTACACATTTTCTCTCATTCTGTGGATTATCTTTTTGTATTTTTTATGGTATCCATTGGAAATGTGATATATAGTCTTTTTTAAAATATTTTTTGATATATATTCTTATTAATCCTCCTTTTTTACACAAAGGGTAGCTTACATTTTTACTGGATTATTCTGTGTGAATACAAACAAGTTCTAAACCTCAGGGGCTTTCAAAGTACACTTTCCTTTCTCACTCACTTGATATATGGGGAGCTCTGCTCCAGTTAGCTCTGCTGCTGGTTGTAGGTAGGCTTACTAAGTTCTTTTTCTGGGTCCAGACCAAAGGAGCAGCTGCTGACTGAGACATGCTCTTCCTATGGTTTGGGGAGAAACAAGAGAACTGGAAGAAATTCATGATGCTTTAGGGAACTCAGATATGACATGCACCACATTACTCCACTGGCTGCAGCCTGTCACATGGCCAAGCCCAACATCAGGAATGTATTATCTTACTGGAAAGCAATGCTTTGTACAGTGTTTTTCTTAATAGTGTGGCCTCAGGATGTACTCATGTGCATATAGAAAGGGCTTCTTCACTTTGTAAATACCTGCATGGTACTTCATCATGTGGATATGCTGCTCTAGCTTATTTAACCACTCTTCTGTTGACGGAAGTTTGGGCTGTTTCCAGTCTTTTATAATGTCAAACAATGTTGAAATGAATAATCTTGTCCATATGTAATTTCATATGTGCTCAGGTGTATAGTAGGATAAAGGCCAAGGCACCCTAAGAAAAGAATACTGATATACAGTGGCTTAAGGTTGTTTCCTTGAGTTAACAGTCCTAAGGTGCAGGGTATGGGGAGTCTAATGTGATGGTGTGTGTTTCTTGGGATCATTCAAGGGTATCTAAGTTCATTTGGGTGGCTCTAGCAAACCGCTGGAGAAGGCAATGGCAACCCACTCTAGTACTCTTGCCTGGAAAATCCCATGGACGAAGGAGCCTGGTGGGCTGCAGTCCACGGGGTCGCACAGAGTCGGACACGACTGAAGTGACTTAGCAGCAGCAGCAGCAGCAAACTTCCATATAGACAGGGTAACTTGAACATCAGTGATTTCTTTCTCACTGTAAGCTGTGAAGTTCCAAATCAGGCATAGGCAGATTCAATGTCTGGTGAAAGCCTGCTTCCTGGTTCATAGACACCTGTTGCCTCGTGTATTCTCACATGGCAGAGAGGGCAATGATGCTCTCCAGGGCATCTTTTTAAGGGCACTAACCTCGTTCATGAAGGCTCCACCCTTATGACCTGATCACCTCCCGGAGGTCCTACCTCATAATACCATCACATTGGCAGTTAGGATTTCAACATATGGATTCTGAGGGGACACTAACAGCACATAGCAAGGAGCTAGTTTCCTTCCATCTCATTCCTCCAACTTTTCTCAAAGTCTTAGTCTGCATGATTGAAATGATCATGGACACATCCATCTTTCAGGTCACAGGAAGGAAAAGTGAGGTCTTTGAGAAGTACATGCCCAACCTGTGAGAACCCAGTCCAAGAAGTGGTTTACGTTGTCCCATCATGCTCCACTGACCAAGACTTAAAGACACAGCTACCGCTAGCTGCAAAGGAGGATGGGAAATGCAGCATGAAACTGGGCAGCCATATCCTAGATACATTCTTTCCTCAGGAGAAAGTGAGAATAGGCATATCCGTAAGCAGAACTCCTAGGAATAGAATGAGTGCCTCAAAGGATAGATGTGTTTGTAATTTGGGAATATAGTACTAAAGTGTACTCCATAGGAGGTGAGCCATCTAGTATTGCCACCAGCATTGTAGGACAGTCTGTTTCTCATCTTCCCTCTATGACACAAAAATGTGTTGTCAAACTTGTGTTTGTATTTTTTCTTTTTTACCAATTTACACATAAAACTATCTTAGTGTTGTTTTGATTGAATTTCTCTTATTTTGAATGAAATTAAGAATCATTTCCTACATTTTGTATTTCTTTTTCTAAGAATTATCCCTTCTGATCTCTTGCCTATTTTTCTACTGGATTGTTAGTCATTTGCCTGTGGTATGAGTTGCAAGTATTACTTTACCCCCAGCTTGTCACTTGTCTTTTGACTTTGCATAGGATTGCGTTTGTTACCATATTTGGAAAATCTTTTCCCTTCTCTGACTCTAGTGTCTAAAGACATTTTTTATTGTCACAAATGGGAAGACAGGATCGACAGGTATCTGGAGGGTAGAGGCCAAAGATGCTGTTATAGATCCTACAATGCCCAAGAAATAATCCTACAATAAGAAATTACCCAGCCTGGAATATTAATAGTGCTGAGTGGAGAAACTGTGTTTAAAGGAATCAGCTCATGATTTTTGATAATAACTTAGAACATGTCATATTTTACATTTAAATCTTCAATCCATTTAGAATTTATCCTGCTCAGCTGTATAAAGTAAGTGTACCAGTTTATCTTTTCTAGATGAGTTCCCTTCAATTATTACTCCATGTTATCTATTGTTATGTAACAAAATATCCAGATCTTACCATACTAAACACTAACATTTATTGTGATATATAGATTAGGAGTGTGAGAGTGACTTTTCTGGGTGACTCTGGCTTAGGATTGATCATAAAGTTCAGCTGTTGGCTAGGAGTACAGTCTTTTAGAGGGTCAAAGATCTGTGTCCTAGATCATTCCCTTGGTTGTCAGCAGGCTTTGGCTTCTTATTCTCTGTGGGCTACCAGCCCCAGTTCCTCACCATGTGGTCTTCTTCATAGGGTGCGTGATGGTCCTCATGATACGGCATCTGGCTTCCCGAGAGTGATCCAAACCAGAAAGAGAACCCCTAAGACAAATGCTGGAGGTTGTATGTTTGTTTGTTTTAATAGCACAGTCTTAGAAGTGACATGTGATAGCTTCTGCAATATTCTATTTATTAGAAGTGACTAAGTCAAATCCTAACTCAAGGACAGGAGTTAAGCTCCATCTCTTGAAATGAGAAGTATCCAGGAATTTGTAGATATATTTCAAAAACTACCATACTCTGCTTGTCAGTATGCTTCCTGTATTATATACTTAATTCCCAAGGGGACTGTGCTAATTTCTATAGTTAATGTGCATTGCTGCTGACAAATTTTTACTAGGTAATTTAAAAAATCATGCCTCTGTCCATATTTTGTGCTCAGGGATTTGTTCATTTTCACAAACTAGAAGTAGTGCACTTCTACTAGTCTGGTGGATCAGATGATATTGTGGATGTGAAAGTACTTTGCAAACTCTAAAAGAAACACGTTACCATAAAATTTTATTATTATTATTTTTGTGTGAAGATATAGCCAAAAAATTCCATATTAGATTTCCTATTTGATTTGCTGAAGTTGGTTCTTGGATCCAAGTTGGAATGTAAGTTGTGGGCCAGTTGTGGAATTTTCCATCATAACATTTCCTCTGGATTCAAACTGAACTGAAACTCAACCCAGGAAACAAACATAAAATATGTCAACTAGTTGATATTCACTGAGTCTTATCTGCCTCTTCTAGGGGTGTCAGTTTATCTTTTATATTGTTTTTTGGGCAATCACAGTTTTTACAGGTGTGTATCAATGTGTGTGGCTGTATTTGGATATGAAAACAGGAATGTGTGACTCTCACATGATAGAACACCAACAGGATTTGCTAAAGATCTGTTGCATAATATGAGACACTCTAGTGAGCATGTCATCCAAACTTCTCTAAAATTCTGTCTATAGAATCTTTCCTTGGTTCTGTTGAACTGTTTTTGTTGTTGTTGTTGTTTGTTTTTTAATTGCATTTATATTTTTAGATACAAGTAATACAAGGACATGTAATGCTTCAATCCTACTGATAATTGAAGCCTAGTTGAGGAGGAAAGAATAAAAGAAAGAGTAGTAACTTAGAGATGGGCAAGGAACCAGGAAAGGAGGAAACAAAAATTGAGATGAAAAACATTTTCTCTCATAGGCATTCATTGCAATTATTAACATATTTGGATTTTAAAAATATGAAATCTCCAGTTGGCAGTCCATGTGCTGGATTCAACACACAGACATGCTTTGTCTGACCAAAAATCTGTTGAAAAAATGTGGAGATTTCCTTAAAAATTGCTGACTTTCCTTGAAAGAACTTGAGTATCTCACCATTCTGGGTCAACATGGTAGCAATCAATAAGAACTGAGTAGGGCCTGTCACCTCTAGCTGGGGTGAGAACCATCCAGTTTGCTACTGTCTCCGCCAGTCCTTTATTCCTCCCCATTGCTGAGGTTGCATAGTACTTACCATTTGTCATCTTACTTGCACTGTTATTCATGTAGTGGGAAAACATTCTTGTGTGTACTTAAGAGCCTAATAAAAGTGAGACAGAAAAGACATTAAAAGGACCACGTATTTTAAGAAAATGACTAGCAGCTTCAGGGTGGGCATCTACCCTGTGGGCATTTGAGTGGGCAACCCCAGAATTCAACAGTGCTACACTCTGTAGCATAATTTCAGTCCTCTGTCAGCCTGTGTGCTTGTGTGTTCCTAACATCACAGGCTGCTCAAAATTATAGCAGGCTCTTCAGCATCTGATAGCTTGCAAGGTCTTTCTTTAGAATACTTTTAGTGCCACACCTTGCTGCTAGGAGGAAGGCGTGTGCACGGAATTGTGTTTAAATTGCAGTGACAGTTTGTACCAAATGAACCACATTCTCTATCACATTCTTCCTCTATCCATTGGTGCTGACCTATCAAAGGAAACTGCCTTTGGATGCAGATTGGGGTTTTTCCATGTGCTGTTCTTAGAGGCAGATAGGTACAGGAGCCTCATCCATTTCAGGTGGCATCATTGGAGCCTATAGATCCACTCTTTTCAGGCTTCCTGGCCCTGTCATTTTTATTAAGGATGGTTTGGGTGACAGAAGTCAGGGACTGTTTTTGTAGGAAATTCTTCAGCAGAGTGCACCCAGAAGGGTACTTACAGCATCACCTCCTGCCCCTTTCAGATGACTCAGTTTCCCTTGCTCAACTCCTGCTCAGCTACCAGAGGGGGATGAGGGACACAACTTTGCTCACATTAATGAGTGACTGATTATTCCCCGAGGGACAGTGACAGTGTCCCAGGCACCTTATATATGAAGAAGGATGCTCACTTCATCCATCTCTGCCTCCCTGCCCAGTCTAATTTGACCCGCTGTTCCTGGGTTTGGGCAGGCCAAAATCTGCATGTAGGTTTCGTTTCTCAACAAAAGCACATTCTACTATTCATGTGGCCACAGGTGGCTTTTCTATCCTGAGTAGAAGATAGAGATCAGGATAATGACACTCTCCCCAACCCCCCCAAAAATATCTTCAATGAGCACAACTAAAATATTCCTAAAGATTATTTGAACCACGCACGACAGAGATGCTGGAGGCAGATTCACTGTGGACACACAAATGTGTTTTGTTTTTCTGTTTTCTTTGTTTTAATCATCTGCATCTCAATAACATCAGCTTATCAAAATAGGAATTTACTTTTCTCCCTTACCAAGAAGTCAGGTGTCATCAATAGCTAATGCCCTGTCTTTCTGCTCCCCCAGCTTTGGCATGTTGCTTTCATTCTCATGGTCACAGGAAGGTGACTACATCTTCAGCCTTATCTATGCATTACAGTGAAGAAGAAAAAACAAGAAGGAAAGAGAGGTGCCTGTTCTGGTAAAGCAAAAACTCTCCCAGAAATCCCGAACAGAAGTTTGCTTATATGTCACTGGCCATGTCTATGTCAGTGTAGCCATCTCTAGGCGAAGGAAGCCTTCTAGAGTGATTTAACTGAGTGTATTTTTGTCCTCCTCTCTCCTACAATCTGCCTGTGTTATGTGAATAAAGAAGGGATAGGAAGACAGGTAACTAGCAGTATCTGTCCATTCTTATTAATTCCAGAAAAACATAGAAGCATATTTTGGCAATTATTTTTCCCCTATTTCCTTTCACTTTTAATTTCCTACTACCTAATGCCTCCTTTGAAATAGGAGAGTCACTGCTCTGTGGAGGTATTTGAGAAGAGGATTTTGGGTGTTTACAAAAATGTGGTCAGTCTAATAGCTAAATATGAGACACTTAGGGGATCTGGCCATTCTCTGAAACGTGTGTCTGTACAGATGGAAGTGGAATGAAGCTGCGTTGTTCTCTACCAGGCATGCTTCCCAGCCTAAGAGCAATTTTGATATTCTCTGTGCTAACTGCCTATTTCTGATTCTCCTAAACATTTCCCTCACCTTCTCTGCAGATCAGTCAAAGGCTGAGTTTTCTTTTTTTTTTTTTAATCATTATTAGTATTGGCTTTGGGACGATAGCCTGCTGCAGTGTGCAAACACAAGCAAAGCAAATACATGACAACATGAATACATTCATTTAAAGTAAACTACATTCTCATAATTACTTTCTTGGCTATTCAGCATAGTTTTTTCTCCTCAGGCAGCATGGATAATCATGACTATCATTATTGCTCATATCATTAACATTAATAATGATAGCATTTGTTGAAGACCTTAGATATGTCATAGCTCTGTAAAGAACATAGCTGGGACCCAGATAATGGGGTTCTACTCTAAAATAAATATGCATGGGGGCTTCAGAATCCTAGAAGGAAATAATACATTCTTTGTAGAAATTTTATGTACTGGTTGCATGAAAGTGAACATGAAAGTCGCTCAGTCGTGTCTGACTCTTTGCGACCCCATGAACTATACAGTCCATGGAATTCTCTATGCCAGAATACTGCAGTAGGTAACCTTTCCCTTCCCCAGAGGATCTTGCCATCCCAAGGATCGAACCCAGGTCTCCCACATTGCAGGTGGATTCTTTACCAGCTGAGCCACAACCAGTGAAATTAGACTCTTCTAGAATTACATTTGGACTCTTGGATATTTTCCTAAATCTTAGGTGTGTTCAGTTAAAGCCAGATATTTAGTCAAACCTTTTGGGTGTCAGCCCGTAACTGAATATTAAGCCATCAGTGCAACCAGATTCCTGGATATTTTGATAAAGCCAGAAAGTGAATGAAGAGATAAAATATTGGCAGGTGGATGCTTGAGATGGTGGAGAAAGGAGCCATTGGCAGAGGTGCCATTATCTGGATTCCAGTCAAACTCATGTGTAGAGATCTCCCCATGTATTGCTAAGGTTTGAAAGTTGGAGTTCGTTATTTTTAGGGGGGTATCTTCACTCACAGTGGGAAAGTTTGGAGCTCCTTTATACCAGAGGTTGATATCCACCTTTGAATTTTAACACCCAGCACAAAGTAGGAAGTGTATAGTAAATGTTAGTTGAATAAATGGATGAGTGAAAAGGTAAGTAAACTTGAATTACATTAGCCTTAACTAATTGCTTGATTAACACAGCCAAAATCTGAATGGGATGCTAGGGGAAATGAATATGGAGGGTTAGAGGTTTTCTCAAAGAATAAAGAGGATTATTATAGGAGATGACATCCCTGGTAGCTCAGACAGTAAAGAATCTGCCTGCAATGTGGGAGACCGGGGTTTGACCCCTGGGATAGGAAAATCCCCTGGAGAAGGGAATGGCAAACCACTCCAGTATTCTTGCCTGGAGAATTCCATGCGCAGAGGAGCTGTCGGGCTACACTGATTGGGGTTGCAAAGACTCAGACATGACTGAGTGACTAACACTTCCGCTTTCATAGGAGATGAAGGAGAAGCACTACAAGTCGTATTCCATGACTCTGGGCAAGTCACTTAACATTTTTAAACCTCAGACAGTGCATAGCTCATGGAACTACTGTGAAGGTAAAGTAAAATGTTTAAAGCATTGAGCACAGTACTTGGTGTTTTATAACTTGTCGCTCAATCTCGGATATTACAAGGTTGTTTTGATACCTCTGGGTACTCAAAGCAATTATAGACCAAGGATCAACTTGAGGAGTGTAGGGATATCAGTAAGTCTTGTGATTTGTAGGGGCTGCTATTTCTCAGTTATGATCCCATCATCTGGTTATGAACTTTGCTCAAAGGGGCAGTTCTGGGAGGAGCACTTCAGCCCTGAGGTCAGGCCGACCTTCGTAGCCCCGGCTACAACTCTCATGAGATGGAGGTGCTTAATGACAATGACACTGGGGAGTTTGGAGAGGAGAATTGCCCTGGGCAAAAAAACAAAAATTAAAAAAAATTAAGAAGATCAGTGGGGAAGAGATGGGAGGTGTGAGGAAATTCTCTCTGAAGATGAGATTTGGGTTCATTCCAGGGAGAAATGGGAACCTTTTCCTGTCAAGACAGAAATGTGGCTTCCTGGGTGAAAAGGAAAGAGTCCCACTCCATGATTTTGGGGGGGACATATTCGAAAACAAAGTCAGTGTGATTCAAATCACAGGGCACCTCTGAGTGAATGAAGTGGAATACTCATGGAACTTGAGTTGGCGAGAAAGAGCATTCTTCCCAATATCCTAGCAAAGACAGGGATCATTATCAAGACTTTCTAAGGCTCTCTTCAAACCTGCCGTTAGCTCCCTGACCATCTGATCTACCCCTCTAACGTCTCAACCCCCAGCTACTCAGTTCAGTACTCCACTGACTCTGGAGCGCATGCTTTTCATTCCTTTCATATCAGGATTCTGGGCTTTGCTTCCAATTCACCCTCCCCACAGCAGCCAGAATACTTTCTAAAACAAAGCCTGGAGGTCTTATTTCCTTGTTAAAATGCCAATCCTTGGCTTTCCAAAGCTTTCAGGAAACAGTTTTCACTGGCTGCTAACATCACATCCCAGCAACATGGAAATGTGTATATATTCCTTTTCTTTCCACCTTTCTGCACCACATAAACAGTCTTTCCTCTGGTCTTCTCCTATCTGGTATATTTCATGCATCTTTCAGTAATTGCTCCAGCAGTCTTTTGGACCTTTTCCCCATCATCCATAAACTAGGTTAGATGCTCCTCCTCTGCCTGCTTAATCCCCAGTGAACTTGCTTACCACCAATCTTCCCAGGTCTCATTATCTTTTTATGTGTCCTTATCACTCATGGGTTTGTGTGTGCCTCGAGGGTCTTATTTATTTCATGTAGACAGTATCAGGTACTTGGTAAGTGGTGGAAAGGTTTTCCTAGAATAAAAAGACAAATGAATGAATGCCTCATGACTCGAGCCAGAATACATGCTGAAAATTCACCCTCGGTTTAAGATGGTGTTCTATGAAATTCAAGAATTTTTTTCCTTGGGTCTGACCTTCACAGGTTCACTTATTGGTCTCCCCATATGTTTCTTTTTCTAATTATTTATGGCAGCAAGCCTTTTCAGTCATTCTAGATTTGATTTCCTTAATTTATCCCTACTCCCATCCTTAGGATATTTATTGTGTAGCCAAAAGGGCAAAGGGAAATTTTTATGCAGGTCATGCCTTCACCTGAATAAGAATTCTTCATGGCAGTGAAGTCAGCCTCCTTCTAAAGAGATTAAAAGCCTTATATCTAGAGAGTCATTTAATAAGATGTGAACATTCATATGTTGTCTTGCTGACTTTTAAAGGTAATTAAAGTTGTAAGTCAGCTGACAGTGAAGATTCTTCATTGATAAGGAATGGTTGTTGTTCAGAAACACTCTGGAAGGTGACTTAGTTAGAGAAGAAACTGTCCCAAAATCTCCCAAGCAAGTATCTGTGACATAACCAGGCAGCAAGCTCATAAATCAAATTTATCTCACACAGTCATCATGCTCAGTGAAGTTTTGAAGGTTAAACATTTCAGTTCTTAATTTGTTTTATTATTTTGTCAGATTATGTATAGATTTTGGTTAAAGGATTAGATATATTGCTAAATCAATAACATTTTCACCTATGAGATAAAAATTTAAAATATTCAGTTTTAAAAATACATAGGGAAGATATCTATTTTTATCCTTGTTATTGATAAAGGAACAAGCAAAACTATAGGATTTCATGATTTATTGGTCTTAAGAGATAGTTACTAAAGACTGTTTCTTTGCCACTATCTTTAGAATAGTGTATTTAAACTGCTGTCCCCATTCACAGCTCTAGTGTTGTCATAATAATTGATAAAGTATTTCTAAATTATAATACATCTTTTTAAAAAATTGTAATGTTGATTTCCTCCCTCCACTCCCTTTCTTGTCCATTCCCCTCATAGTTTTCCATTCTTTAAGTCTCTCTCTAGAAGTGTACCCTGAAATGGAGAAGTGAAACAAATATTCTGTAATAATCAAGTGATTTTTTTCTTCTATTGTGCCAATTTATTTTTAACTAGAATTTTCCTTGTATTTTCCCTCAACTGTGTACTTCCCACTGTTCATGTTAGCAAAAGCTGAGAATATTGAAAGAAGCTTAACACATCTGGTTGCCACTTTCTGGGAATGTAAAAGTCTACCATGCCTGTTCAAATATTCTGCTTTGGGTATTATTCATTTACTTTTTAATTATTAGCATTTATATCTTTTCCCCTTATCCTTACATGTTACTTAAACGTTCAAAGGAAATATTCCCTCACTGCCAATCTGAAGAGCTTCTTTTTGAAGACATGAGCGGCATGGGGAGTCCCAGCATATGCTGAATTGAGCCAATCTAAATAGTTGGCAGTTGGCTGCTGTCGGAAGTAATTTTAAATTATACTGTATTTGCTTTTCAAAAACAAGTGAAACATGTATTAGTAGCTTTTCCCCAAACAATGCTCATAGGAGTCTCTTAATTTATAACTGTGCCAATTTTTTTCATTTATCTATATAAGTATTTCCTTAAAGTAAACCTTGAGATTTGTGTGATGCAGTATAATTGGAGAATGAGAGATACTTCACAAAGTGGAAGCATGTGACTAGGTGCTGAATGCTTTGGAGAATTTACATGCATCCGTCACCTCAGATCAGGCTGAATTCCAGGGAACTTCTGTCTTCAAAACTGAAATCTTTACATTTAACCAGCAGCCAACAAAAAAGTTTTTGTGGCTTTTTTATTAATTTAAAATTTTTAAATTATCATAGTTCCCCAGTTATTTTTTCTTCTTTTTAAAATTACATATCAGAACAAAAGAGATGCCTACTTTTACAGACATGCATATACTTTAAAGTAGCACAGAATGGGATGAAATACCTCAGTCTTTGTTGCTGCAGTCTCTTTTCCTTTTAGTAATTTTGCTTGAGGCTCAGAACTTAGCTTTCTGATAATCATGTTGGTACCCAATTTTATTTTAATGTATAAATTAACATTTCTCACTTACCTGATTGAAGAATAATATTAAACACTGGAAGGTTTTAGAAGAAATGGATAGAAGTACAAGTGGGTCTTTCCAAGTTAATTTTATTTTACATTAGGCTCATAATCTCAGGAAATTGATCATGGGTGTCCATTTCAATCAGAGTTTAGTGTGTTTTAGATTGACCAAAAGTTGCTACCTTCTAGTAACTAACTAGCAGGTCATCCTGAAAAAGTAGATCACCCCAGTGATTTTTCTGAGAGATAATTCAAATGTCCAAATGCCAGCTTTTTTATTTTCACCTAAAAGAAACAGGATTAAATCTAGGTTTTTACTATTATGAAGGATATCAAGTCTATTGTTCTAAGGTAAAATGTCTTTATTTTAAAAATAGGTGTCAGTAAAAATGGGCCTATCAGTTTTGATAAGTATGGGGTAATTCCTTTCCTGGTGATATGTGACAATCACTAACATTTCTCCTGATATCTTTATGTGTTGATGAATTAGCCAATTTGCACTGGTAAGCCATGTCTGATCCAGTTATTTCAGTCACCTTAATAATCAATGCAGATCACTGCATCATCGATTCAGCAGTAGAGATGGGAATTAATCATAAAGACAGTTCCTGGGCTGTGGTCAAATGTTCTGCCCACAAATAGATGTGGTCTTATGACAAGGATTCTTTTCACGGGACTGTTTCTCAAGTTGCTCCTTTTTGGTCTTCCTTTTGTTGGTGTAGCTACACTCCAGTTCAAGTCTTAAAACATCATAAGCAACATTGTGTTGATGACATCACACTTAGATGACAACTGATTTGAGCTTTAGGATAGATAACCTGGTTTTTTAAAAAGCCATCCAAAATAATAGTTTAAAAAAAATTAAATCTTTACAATGACTTGACAGGCTTTTTTTTTTTTCCTTTCCTGATCTGTGAAAATAGTTGATAGTAAATACTTGCTAAGCATGCAGATACACTTGTACAAACACGTGTTGATCTGTTGGATAACTTCCATTTTTTTTTTGACAGACAACATAGTTTAAATACAGGATTGGTGATTTTCTAAAGATATTTCTTCTCAAGTCTGCGGTCTTCCTGGTGCTCATACTCTTTGTATGGCTCTTCCTGCAGTGCCTACAGGGATAATTGTTGCCTGAACCGTTGCACAGCCACGTGTGCTCTGTCAGGTGACCCTTAGGCCCGCAGGCATAATAGTCCTTAAACGCAACCGAATTCTTCTCCCTGTAAAGTCTGAGCCTGGACAAAGAGTTTGAAATCTGAAGACATCTATAGCTACTATGATACCTGTGACTTAAAAATATTCTTTCCTCAGTGAACTTGAAGTAAGTGACTAAGTGAAACTGAGAGTCTATTTGAAAAGTTTCCTATTGTGAGTAAAATATGTGAAAGAAAGGACTTTATGGAAAAATATGATACCACAGGATGTTTTTCAAAGTTTTAGTTCCACTGAACACCACACGAGAAGCCGAAATTCCCCTGGAGAAGGCTGCAACCCACTCTGACATCTGCCTAGCCTGAAGCAGTGTTTTACAGAGGTTTCTTCACCTACCCTGAGTTTAACTATGGGGTGTGCATTGACTTTTTGGTGGGGTGTTCAGTAAATTTATACTGTGTAGAATAAACAGTTTGCTGTATTCTAGAAAAGACCTTTTGAATTTAGCAAAGCTTCATGGAATGTGCTGTTCATACTAGTCACAGCAGGATAAGCCCCCATTTGGGGGCTTTGTACCTAGAAGGCTCTCAGCTGTCTTGCCTGATCATGCTTTGTGTATCTTCTTCTTCGGGTCTACATATTAAAGGGCCTGACTTTTCTTTAGGCCTGAAGAGATAGTAGTTTATGATGACAGTTAAGTTTAAATTGTTCCGTGTGTTTATTCTGTGCATAGCACTAAGATTAGGTGTTATAACTTTTTCTTTCTTTCACATGTTCATAGAAGTAACAGAAGCAATCTGAAGGGCACAAACACAGTTAATGGTCCCGAGCCTTGTACGTAAGACAGTTGGATGCTTAAGGGCAAAAATCTGAAGATTATTAAACTTGAGAGCTGCAACCTCAGGAAGGTACCTTTACCTAGCCCTTATTACCTGCTCCTTATTCCCTTTTCATAGTGTTGCCCTGTCATTTGTTTCCCTTCTGGTACAACCAGCCACTACCACAGTAAATTACAAACCCAAGAAGTAAGATAACTAGTCAAGCCAATTGGGCTGTTTTAAATGCAACTAGAGGAATTTTTTTTTTTTTCCAAAAAAAAGGTTTTTTGTTTTTTTTTTAATCTACAAGCCGAATTATCAGTTGTTTCTTTGAAATGAACATTTCAATTGGTTGAGCGAACTAGGCCATTTTTATACATGGCTGTTGGTCTGAGTTGGATGGAGTAACATTTTTTTTTAATTGGCTGCAAGGGGTCTTCCTTGCTGCCTGACGGCTTTCTCTAGTTGTGGTGTGTTGGCTTCTCATTGCTTTAGCTTCTCTTGTTGAGGAGTACAGGCTCAGGTCAATAACTGGTTCATGGGCTTATTTGCCCTGCAGCGGTGGAATCTTCCTGGAGCAGGGATTGAACAATGTCCTCTGCATTGGCAGGCAACTTCTTATCCACTAGATGACCGCCAGAGGAGCCAGGAGTGACATCTTTTAAAATTCAAAATCTTCCATGAGAGCTAAACAACCAGGCAGACATCTCTTCTTACCTTGGCTGCTTTGTTTGCTCTGCTCACCACCAAGATGACGTGATTTTCTCACTTTGGCAATTTATCCATGTTTTTCTGTCTCCTCCTCCTCATCTTTACTGATTAGTAAAGCTTCTGTGGATCAAGTTTCACTACATCTAAAGAACTTTATTTCTTTGTGTGTTTTGCAGTTTTCCATTGTGAGCCAAGTCCAGCAGAATCTTATTTATGGGGATCTTTGAGAACGTGGGTTAAAGGTAAGTCAGTCTTTCACAGGAGGATTTCCATTGTTTTCGCTGAGTGTCCTGAACCACTAATCTACCTGGGAACAATTTATATTACTTTTTGGTGTGGAATTCCCCAGATTTGAAAGGAAGTATAAATTTGATCCCCAAATTCAGATAAAGGAAACCTAAATTCACAGATTCTCAAAGACTGTACCCAGGACTCAGGCCTCATCTCCATTTGCCAGTGGAAAAATTTTTTTCTTAGTCCACATTTTATTGACTTTCTAGCCCTTTGAAGGTCCCAACTTTACATGGGGAGTCTCATTTCTAACTCCCCACTCTGTGTGAAGACCTAAGGCATTGTTCCTATCCTTATGAAGCTCTTGGTTATCATAAAGGGCAAGTTTTCAAAATTGGAGTCAGCTTCCATTTGTCACTCTAGTTAAAAATTCTCCTTAATCTTGGGATCCTGGGAGTTACCTTTAATTTATTGCAAGCCCAGCTCTGCATTAAAAAAAAAAAAAAAAGTATTTTATACACCATTTCTAGGTTTTCTCTGTTAGTAAGATTTTTAGGCTATGCAGCCAGTCATATTGCCAGAAAATAGAGGTTCACAGATGCTTAGAATATTTTCAGACTAAAACTACTCAAGTTGTTCTCCCAGCTTTAAAAAGCCTCAGGATACAAAATCTGTGTGAAAAGATTCTATAGAACACTATATAGCATTTGTGTGATGTCGTTGAGGCTGTTATAAATTATCTTATGTAGCTGGCTATTAGGTGGTATGTATTAGTTGAGTCTGTTTGCTTATTCTCTTGAAATTCATGGACTGTTTCTTGTTTGCTTCTGTATGTCCCGTTGTGCCTAGGACAGTGTCAAGTATGTGTTAGTTGTTTAGTAAACATTGATTGCTTGATTGAAGCAATTATCACCTTCTTTCTTGTGAGTTGAGAAAACCATTGTTGCCATCACTTTTTCTATCCTTTCTTTCTATTTAAACATTTGGATTTTTTCCCTTCCAGTGGAAGGTACTGAATACTTATGATTCAATAATCCCTCATCCTACTGAGGGCAGTCTTTTGCAAGCAGTTAGTATGGAAACTGAAGACCTGATCTAATCTTTTTACCACTCTCTCATTATTGACTGATGTGACCCTGGACATTTCAGTGTTCTAAATTTTGGTTATGTTTAGTCGAGTTCAGTTATTTTAATAGCCATGATTAGATTTTTCAAAGAGGGTTTTTGAAGGGAAAGGTAAAGATGATCACTTGTGAAGAATAGACAAATGCTTTTTGAAGATAACCAGTGCAAAGGCCTAGTTTTATGTGCCAGTTAACCTACGAGAGCTTAGAAATTCTGAAACACATGTGATGCACACCATCAAATAGGGGATTTCTGAAATTATAGTTGTATGCTAATTAGTCATTTTAAGCTGTGGTTTTTTGAAGCAGTAAATGATCCTAAACCCTCTGTCTCAGTGAGGGGGAAAAAAAAAACTTCGAAGTCGGGGACTGTTAGTCACCAATATAGGAACTGCCACTTTTCTAAACCTGAATAGAAATGAATTCAATAAAAAGAGACATAATGACAGATTTATAAAAGTAACGTTCCTTCACATAATGGGTTTCCTATTCTAATGTTTCTTTACTATAATCCTTTAAAATTATGCAAAAAATTATTATTAAGTGTTAGTAAAGACTTCATTAAAAGATTAATAGTTCTGGTTTACCAATTCATTTACTAGGTCACTTAATTATTTAGTTCATTAATTCTGTAAATGTCAGACTTACCATGAACTCTAGTGATTTGCATAAGTAAGGTTATAGTTCTAGTGGTAATCACAGTCTAACAACTTCAAATAAGAATTTGGTATCATTTATACATTTCAAATAATTTTTTTTTCTTCCAAACCAACAAGGGAAATCCAACAGCTGAGAAATTGTAACAATGTAATCTAGTTATCCAACCTCCAGCTTTGTCCATTAAAAAGAACCATGATGGGTGGCTGCAATGACAAAAAGAATCTCCAGAACACGGGACAGAAATAGCTTCTAGATTAAGCAATAGGAAGGCCTATACTTTTGAGATACATGCATTACTATTAAAAAATATTTCTCTCAATGAAGAGCTCTGAAGTATTCTAGGGACCCATATTTTATTTATTAAAATCGGTTACTCACTGGGAAAGTTTCAGGAGAAGTAACATCTCATCATAAGGGTCCTAGAGCAGAGCTGGCAGTTCATATCTTATGAATATCATTTACACCACGCTAATGCATTCACATCACTCACAGGCACTGTTTGCATTTAATACAAGAGAATCTATACAATATAAATTGGTGCATTATTAGATTTAACAATGGAATCGGTATACATAGCCATCAGCTGTTGTTTAAACTTCCCCAAAAGTCACTTGGACAATTCATAGAATAAGATTTTCTTTCTGTTTTTTTTTTTTTCTTTATGCAGTTTAACATTATCTTAGCAAGTTTGAATACAGTCTCCTGTTTAATAGAGAAAATGAAATATTTGGAACCTTTGGGCTCTTTCACCTTTTGGGGGGTGAAATTCTTTTCCTAAGGCCCTCTAGGAGAAGTACAATCGTTTATTTTAGGCATGTCCCTCAGCGATAGCCCATTGGTTTTCCCCGTGACAGCACTCTATGTACTCAGAGTTTCAGATTTGTTAACAGTTACTAAGAGGGTGTTGATAAAACAGAGAAAACAATGACGAGTTAAACATGAAGAAGTAAAGAAAAATCAGGTTTTATTAGGATAATATTTTATATCACAGGCTAAGGAAAAAATGATCACAGTCATTCACAGATGAGGTTATAAACTGCCATTTCTACAAATGCAAGAGACTATGTATATATTCTTAGCTAAGCATATGTTTGTGAAGGTAATAAAATCACGAGAAATGGAAGCGTGCTTTCAGAGTTGTACTTTGCTTTAAAAAAAGAAGCAGTAACCCAGTAACATACATATACGTGTGGTCATTTGCTGACAAAAGTATCTGCATTTGATTTATTGAAAGAGCAACTGAAATTAAAGTTTCTGAGGAAAAGTTGGTGTGGAAAGCTCCTCATTTGGGCCACTCAATTTGCCAAAGATCTGGGATTTAATTTGCAGAATCAAAGCTCAAGCTGATGTTATCAGTTAGGAAGTTACCATCTATGAGAAGCAGAACCACGAACCAAATGATCTTAAATAACAGAAATGTATCATTTCGCCTGTTAAGTCAGGAGGTAGGAAAGTCTTCAAAATTTTCCGGGCAGAAGTTTCAAAAACCATTGAGCCCTCAGGTTGCTTTCCATGTCTCCTTGTTTCAGACATCTTTATTGTGACAGCTTTACAGTTATGGACATAACATAGTTAAGGAGTCCTGGCAACACATTCAAACATAGCATCTCCCTCAGAGTAAATGGGGAACACCACTTCTTTATCTCTCTTTTAGAAATAATCCATTCTGCAGATTCCACATGTGCCTCCTAGGACGTTGGTCACACCCCTTACCACCTCCCTCCCTTGCCCAAATTCCAGTCACAGGCAAAGGCAACCAGACCCCCTGATTTGTCTAGAACAGTCAGGGTTCAATTAGGGTCATCCTTTCCTGAGTGAAGTCTGGCTTTGCCAGCAAGGAGAGGGGAATTGGCATTGGGAGACACCTCAGAAATTCTTATATCTGTTATCCCAAAGAATCTTGGGGGAATTCTGGACTTGTGAGCCATGGCCCTTGGTCATTTGCCATGTGACCTTCATCTGGGAAAACATGGTCCTTGAAAAATTATCAGGAGAGTATGGTTCCATAAAGATCGGGCCATTTCATCTCCAAAGGGAATGGTGGCAAGGGAGCTTTTGTAACTGCCAGCATAGGGTAGTGGAAGGCATGTTGACCTTGGCCGTAAAGTCACCTTAGCTTGAATCATTTTTCCAGCACTTACCAGTGGGTTCATTGGCCAAAGCAAGAATATCTCTGAACGTCAGTCCCCATATCTGTAAAATGTAGGTAATAGTACCAGCCTCACAGGGTTGTTTCAAGGATTCAGAAATGTAGATGAAACTGTTTTGTAAACTGTAAAGCTCAGGACTGTGTAATTGAAAGGTATGATTATCTAATGAACCAGTCAGTTTTACCTCCGCATGTCACACTTTTCCAGCCGTTTAGTCTTGTTTTCCTGCTGGCTCACCAAAGTAGCTTCCTGCTGTCTCATTACCACCTCATGTTTAACATGGCAAAGATCAAGATTTTAATTTTTTACCGGAACATACTCTTCTCTTTTCAACTCTGCAGTCCCTGTGGGGAATATTACTCCAATGCCAATCTCACAGACCCGAGTCTGAGCCCGTTTTAGAATTTGCTCTTTCAATCTCTCCCTTCTCAACCATGAGTTCATTAAATCCTACCACTTCTCTAATTTTCAGCCTTCCCCCTGCCCTCCCAGAAAAACAAGTATCTAGTTCAGGTTCCTGTGATTTAATACATAAACCTTCTGCAACCTTTTCATCAGATTTGCTTCTTCAACTTCATGTGAAATCTCCTCAGACAAGATTTAAAAAGTGAGAATTCCTACAGCATATCTCTTCCCACACTATGCACCTGACCAGCTTGTAGTTTTATAACAATGTTGAAACTATTGGAAGGTGGGATTTCTCCCTTCCTTCTGGGGTTCTTTTGGCTCGTCTAATATTAAATTGACACAAGACAGGTTAACTGGAGAAAAAAAATTAATTTGTGCATATGGTGGTCTTGCAGAAATAGGACCTAAGAAATGGCCAAAGCAGGAAGCTTTTATACTTTTCATAGATAAAATAAAGAAGTTTGTGAAGAGCTGACAAAATAAAAAAGCTTAGGGTTGGGTGCTTAGAGAAGAATCTAAACAGAATTTTGTGCTTGGATAAGTACATTAATAAAGTAGCAACAAGGTTTGTTTATATAGGCTGTTAGCCCTGAATGCTTTATGTCTGGTGATAAGGATATCTGTCTATCTCCTGGTGTGGGTAGCATACTCTTCACAGAGACAGCTTATAGTCTGCTTTCATGAAGACAGAGAGGAAGGTCAAATTCATCTTCTTCCACTGGCTGCTGCTTAAGAAAATTTAATTCAAAATAACCAGTATGTCACTTAGGCATATTTGGGGGCAACTTGCCCTAAGCCCCAAAACTATTGAATGTAGAAGCCTAAAGTTGGCATTTCACACTTGGGAAGCAGAGCCATTCAGCAAATCTGGGCCAGTGAGTTCTTTGAGAACTTTCTTTCCCCCTTTGTTTTGTACTGGTGAAGATGGGCAGAAGAAGTCCTAATCAGTGTTTGGGGAAATGAAGAAATTCCAAAGCAAATAAGAACATACTGTTTCTGTTCCAAGCCTTTGAATCAGTTCAGTTCAGTCACTCAGTCGTGTCTGACTCTTTGTGACCCCATGAACTGCAGTGCACCAGGCTTCCCTATCCTTCACCATCTCACAGAGCTTGCTCAAACTCATGTCCATCGAGTCGGTGATGCCATCCAAATCTCAGCCTCTGTTGGCCCCTTCTCCTCCCACCTTCAATCTTTCCCAGAATCATGGTCTTTTCCAGTGAGTCAGTTCTTCTCATCAAGTGGCCAAAGTACTGGAGTTTGAGCTTCAACATCAGTCCTTCCAATGAATATTCAGTATTGACTTCCTTTAGGATTGACTGATTGGATCTCGTTGCAGGCCAAGGGACTCTCAAGAGTCTTCTCCAACACCACAGTTCAAAAGCATCAATTCTTCAGCACTCAGCTTTCTTTATAGTCCAACTCTCACAGCCATACAAGACCACTGGAAAAACCATAGCTTTGACTCGGTGGGACCTTTGTCGGCAAAGTAATGTCTCTGCTTTTTAATATGCTGTCTAGGTTGGTCATATCTTTTCTTCCAAGGAGCAAGTGTCTTTTAATTTCATGGCTGCAGTCACCATCTGCAGTGATTTTGGAGCCCAAGAAAATAAAGTTTGTCACTGTTTCCATTGTTTCCCCATCTATTTTGCATGAAGTGATGGGACCAGATGCCATGATCTTCGTTTTCTGAATGTTGAGTAAACAAGCTTTTTCACTCTCCTCTTTCACTTTCACCAAGAGACCCTTCAGTTCCTCTTCACTTTCTGCTATAAGACTTGTATCATCTGCATATCTGAGGTTATTGATATTTCTGCCTGCAATCTTTATTCCAGCTTGTGCTTCATCCAGCCTGGCATTTCACATGATGTACTATGCACATAAATTAAATAAACAGGATGATAATATACAGCCTTGACATACTTATTTCCCAATTTGGAACCAGTCCATTATTCCATGTCAGGTTCTTACTGTTGCTTCTTGACCTACATACAGATTTCTCAGGAGGCAGGAAAGGTGGTCTGGTATTCCCATCTTTTTAAGAGTTTTCCACAGTTTGTTGTGATCTACACAGTCAAAGGTTTTGAATACTTGTTTAGAAACTCTAGGATGGGACAGGGGTACCTCCTACTCCCAAGGTAAGATTGGAAAAAAAAAAAAGAGAAAGAGAGATTGAGATAATATTTGCTTTGAGGAAGAGGTGGACATGAATTACAGTGATAGAGACACATTTGACCTACAGTTTGGATGGGGAGAGAGCTTTCGAGATGGTAAGGAATTTATCTTAATTCATAATGAAATGACTTGGTGAGTATAATGGCAAGGAAAAGTCTTGAGTGGAAAAGGGGAGTTTGGCCATGGCACTGAGCTGTGATTGAACTAGAGGCAGGCCACCTGGAAAGTATAAGACATACATGTCAAGTTATAAGTGCAAAAATAGAAGATATGGAATGAACCTTAGAGATGTATGATCGCTCAGACTATTGTGTGCAGAGTGAAAGGCAGTGAAAAAATAAACTCAGATTTCAGAAATTGAGAGAAAGGAATGGACAAGGAGTAGGACAAATATATGTTAAGTACATACTATATTCTTTAAGTACATCATCTAATTAAATCTTTGTAGCAATTCTGTCAGCTAGGCATTATTGTTATAGTTGTTAACAGGTGAGAAAAATCTTTCTCAAAGCCAACAGAGCTGGAAATTGGCCTGACTCCAGGCACTTGCAAATTGCTGCCAAGTCTTTCAATTAATATATTATGTGATTATCTTTATAGTAAGTGCATGGGGCAAGCAACATCAGGTGATTTTAGATTTAAAGGGACTAATGCTCAGGGTGGTTAAGTGCCTTGCCCAAGGCCACACAGCTTGTTTTCTTTGAATCTGGAGTTTAAAATCACATCAGCTTGGCTTCTAAGCTCACTAAATCATACCAATGAATATAACAAGAAAACAAACAAACAAACATGACTTAACTTCAGCCCTAGGGCTTCACACATTGGCTATATCACAAACATCAGGAAAGAGATTTCTGAAAGGTAGACATGAATCAGGAGAGTGTATTTGCCTTGAGTAAGAAATGGGGATGCTGTGGCATCCTTATACTCTTCTGGGTTTGCATTTACTCAGTATCCATAATGATGCTTCCAGCATATGGACAGCTCTCCCAGAGTGAAGAGTAGAACACAGTCCCACCAAGGCTTCAAGGAGTTTAGAGGGAAAACTTTGCTCCTTTTTAGGTGCTTTCCTTACTCCAAGTGTCTGCCATTAGCAATAGCTGCTTTTCCCTCCCTGTAGTCTTTTAAGTACTGCTCTCAGTTGATAAAGAGCATCTTAGCCTCTGGAGTATGGAGGTTTTCTGAACTGATGGGGAGGGAGTTGGCAGGAATAGGGCAGAAAACTGAGACTTGATGGCACATACATTCCTCCAACAAAGGTATGTTGAGCATCTGCTATGTTTCAAGGATGGGATGGTGAAAAAATAATGATGAGCACCAACTGGACATGGAACAACAGACTGGTTCCAAGTAGGAAAAGGAGTACGTCAAGGCTGTATATTGTCACCCTGCTTATTTAACTTATATGCAGAGTACATCATGAGAAATGCTGGACTGTAAGAAACACAAGCTGGAATCAAGATTGCTGGGAGAAATATCAATAACCTCAGATATGCAGATGACACCACTCTTATGGCAGAAAGTGAAGAAGAACTAAAGAGCCTCTTGATGGAAGTGAAATAGGAGAGTGCAAAAGTTGGCTTAAAGCTCAACATTCAGAAAACAAAGATCATGGCATCCGGTCCCATCACTTCATGGCAAGTCAGTGGGGAAACAGTGGCTGACTTTATTTTCTTGGGCTCCAAAATCACTGCAGATGGTGACTGCAGCCAAGAAATTAAAACACATACTCCTTGAAAGAAAAGTTATGACCAACCTAGACAGCATATTAAAAAGCAGAAACATTACTTGGCCAACAAAGGTTCATCTAGTCAAGACTGTGGTTTTTCCAGTAGTCCTGTATGGATGTGAGAGTTGGACTATAAAAAAAGCTGAGTGCTGAAGAATTGATGCTTTTGAACTGTGATGCTGGAAAAGACTCTTGAGAGTCCCTTGGACTGCAAGGAGGTCCAACCAGTCTGTCTTAAAGGAGATCAGTCCTGGGTGTTCACTGGGAGGACTGATGTTGAAGCTGAAACTCCAGTACTGTGGCTACCTGATGCAAAGAGCTGACTCATTTGAAAAGACCCTGAGGCTGGGAAAGATTTAGGGCAGAAGGAGAAGGGGCTGGCAGAGGATGAAATGGTTGGGTGGCATCAGTCAATGGACATGAGTTTGGGTGAACTCCGGGAATTGATGATGGACAGGGAGGCCTGGTGTGCTGTGGTCCATGGGGTCACAAAGAGTCGGAGATGAATGAGCAACTGAATTGAGGAACTCCCGTAAAGAAATGCCTGGTGACTATAGAAGCGTATATCATGTTGAACAGATTTATCAAACTAGGGTCAACTTTGAAAATATTGAAATTGCTGAGCAACTCCCCTCAAGAATACTCTTACTCCATCTAACATTTTCCCCTTCTGTTTATCATCATTATGCAAAGCTGCTAAACTCTGACAACCTATTGAACCACAGGGCTTCTCATCTCTATTTACATTTAGTTCAGCTAAAAGATAGCTAAGAAGATTGCGCCCCGCTTCGGGACCAAAAGGGTATTATTGGTGCTCCTGGGTAAAGATCTCCTCAGCATTTACTGATCCACAGATTGGATTATTAACAGGATGCTTGGTTATTAATGATGACTCTAGAAAACATTTCTTTCACTCTGTGGACCAAAAATGAAGTGGCAAGCTTAGCTTACAGGATAAACCTCCTCTTGTTAGGTTTTTCCCTCTGGTCTTCTAAACTTCGTGAATCCTACACATCTTCCCAGTGTACAGTGAATATTATATTTTCCAATAGAGCATCAACAAAAGAAGTTCACCAGGATTTTATAGAAAAACTTCTCTTCTATAAAAAGTATATTTCTTAGGTATGGAGTCTCACTCACCACTTACCAGAGGCAAACACACTGTATCAGAAAGAGCAAGAAGGTATAATGTACGTTTGTTTTGTTTTTTCTGCTTAGTAGCTGGGCTACCTTGGGCAAGTTCATTAAATTATGCTGGCCCTCATTTATTAGTGTTTGGACTTTGACACCAGACAAATCAAAGGCTGGTAAAAGATGCTACATGTAAATCTTCCATGAGCAGACTTAATTTATTTTACAATCCTGGACTGCAGAGGCAGGCTTTTATATTTCATTCACTAATTTGTTAGATTTCTCATTCATTTGAGAAACAAGTTATCAGCCTCAAATCTATATGAGACCAGTGATTTGTTCTTCAAATTATACAGATGAATGATCAAGTTAAATCTTATCTTTAAGGAGTTCAACTGCTGGAGGATGGGAAGGAGCTCTATTGACAAGAGAAAACATTACACATGGACATCACCAGATGCCAATACTAAATCAGATTGAATATATTCTTTGCAGCCAAAGATGGGGAAACTCTATACAGTCAGCAAAATAAGACTGGGAGCTGACTATGGCTCAGATCATGAACTCCTTGTTGCCAGATTCAGGCTTAAATTGAAGGAAATAGGGAAAAGCATTAGGCTGTTCAGGTATGACCTAAATCAAATCCCTTACATTATACAGTGGAAGTGACCAGCAAATTCAAGGGATTAGATCTGATAGAGTGCCTGAAGAGCTATGGACAGTTTCGTGACATTGTACAGGAGGCTGTGATCAAAACCATCCCCTCAAAAAAGAAATGAAAAAAGGCAAAATGGTTGTCGGAGAAGGGCTTACAAATAGCTGAGAAAAGAGAAGCAAAAGGCTAAGGAGAACAGGAAAGGTATACCTATCTGAATGCAGAGTTTCAAAGAATAGCAAAGAGAGATAAGAAAGCCTTCCTAAGTAAACAATGCAAAGAAATAGAGGAAAACAGTATAATGAGAAAGACTAGAGATCTCTTCAAGAAAATTGGAGATACCAAGGGAATATTTCATGCAAAAATGGGCACAGTAAAGGACAGAATGGCATGGTCCTAACAGAAGCAGAAGATATTTAGAAGAGGTGGCAAGAATACACAGAAGAACTATACAAAAAAGATCTTAATGACCCAGATAACCATGATGGTGTGACCACTCACCTAGAGCCAGACATTCTGGAATGCAAAGTCAACTGGGCCTTAGGAAGCATCACTAGGAACAAAGCTAGTGAAGTTAATGAAATTCAGCTGAGGTATTTCCAGTCCTAAGATGATGCTGTGAAAGTGATGCACTCAATTTGCCAGAAAATTTGGAAAACTCAGCAGTGGCCACAGGACTGGAAAAGGTCAGTTTTCATCCCAACCCCTAGGAAAGGCAATGCCAAAGAATGCTCAAACTACCACTCAATTGCACTCATCTCACATGCTAGCAAAGTAATGCTCAAAATTCTCCAAGCCAGGCTTCAACACTATGAAAAACGAAAACTTCCAGATGTTCAAGCTCGATTTAGAAAAGGCAGAGAAACCAGAGATCAAATAGCCACATCCATTCAGTTCAGTTCAATCTCTCAGTCATGTCCGACTCTTTGTGACTCCATGGACTGCAGCATGCCAGGCTTCCCTTTCCTGCACCATCTCACAGAGCTTGCTCAAACTCATGTACACAGAGTCAGTGGGCCATCCAACCATCTCATCCTCTGTCGGCCCCTTCTCCTCCCTCCTTCAGTCTTTCCCAGAATCACGGTCTTTCCAGTGAGTCAGTTCTTCTCATCAAGTGGCCAAAGTACTGGAGTTTCTGCTTCAACATCAGTCCTTCCAATGGAAGGACTTCCATTACTGACTTCAATACTGACTTCCTTTAGGATTGACTGATTGGATCTCCTTGCAGGCCAAGGGACTCTCAAGAGTCTTCTCCAACACCACAGTTCAATTCTTCACTGCTTATCTTTCATTATAGTCCAACTCTCACAGCCATACATGACTACTGGAAAAACCATAGCTTTGACTAGGTGGGACGTTTGTCGGCAAAGTAATATCTCTGCTTTTTAATATGCTGTCTAGGTTGGTCATAGCTTTTCTTCCAAGGAGCAAGAGTATTTTAATTTCATGGCTGCAGTCACCATCTGCGATGATTTTGAAGCCCAAGAAAATAAAGTCTGTCACTGTTTCCACTGGTTCCCTATCTATTTGCCATGAAGTGATGGGACCAAATGCCATGATCTTAGTTTTTGGAATGTTGAGTTTTAAGTCAACATTTTCACTCTCCTCTTTCACTTTCATCAAGACGGTCTTAAGTTTTTCTTCACTTTCTGCCATAAGGGTGATGTCATCTGCATATCTGAGGTTAGATATTTCTCCTGGCAATCTTGATTCTATCTTGTGCTTTATCCAGACCAGTATTTCGCATGATGTACTCTCCATGTATGTTAAATAAGCATGGTGATAGTATCCAGCCTCGATGTACTCCTTTCCCAATTTGGAACCAATCTGTTCTTCCATGTCCAGTTCTAACTGTTGATTCTTGACTTGCATAAAGATTTCTCAGGAGGCAGGTCAGGTGGTTTGATATTCCCATCTCTTTCAGAATTTTCCACAGTTTGTTGTGATCCACACACTCAGAGGCTTTTGCATAATAAATAAAGCATAAGTAGATGCTTTCCTGGAACTCTCTTGCTTTTTCGATGATCCAACAGATTTGGCAGTTTGATCTCTGGTTCCTCTGCCTTTCTAAATCCAGCTTGAACAGCTGGAAGTTCATGGTCATGTACTGTTGAACCCTGGCTTGGAGAATTTTTGAGCATTACTTTGCTAGCATGTGAGATGAGTACAATAGTGCAGTAGTTTGAACATTCTTTGTCATTGCCCTTCTTTGGGATTGGAATGAAAACTGACCTTTTCCAGTCCTGTGGCCACTGCTGAGTTTTCCAAATTTGCTGGCAAATTGAGTGCAGCACTTTCACAGCATTATCTTTTAGGATTTGAAATAGCTCAACTGGGATTCCATCACCTCTACTAGCTTTGTTCCTAGTGGTGCTTCATAAGGCCCAGTTGACTTTGCATTCCAGGATGTCTGGCTCTAGGTGAGTGGTTACACCATCATGGTCATCTGGGTCATGAAGATCATTTTTGTATAGGTTCTGTGTATTGTTGGAGTACATCAAGGCTGTATATCATCACCCTGCTTATTTAACTTATATGCAGAGTACATCATGAGAAACACTCGTCTGGAAGAAGCACAAGCTGGAATCAGGATTGTGGGAGAAATATCAATAACCCCAGATATGCAGATGCCACCACCCTATGGCAGAAAGTGAAGAGGAACTAAAGAGGCACTTGATGAAAGTGAAAGAGGAGAGTGAAACAGTTGACCTAAAGCTCAGCATTCAGAAAACGAAGATCATGGCATCTGGTCCCGTCACTTCATGGGAGATATTTTTGGGGGCTCCAAAGTCACTGTAGATGGTGACTGCAGCCATGAAATTAAAAGACGCTTATTCCTTGGAAGGAAAGTTATGACCAACCTATATAGCATATTAAAAAGCAATAGTGGTCCACTTTGCCAATAGTGATCCGTCTAGTCAAGGCTATGATTTTCCCAGTCGTCATATATGGATGTGAGAGTTGGACTGTGAAGAAAGCTGAGCGCCGAAGAATTGATGCTTTTGAACTGTGGTGTTGGAGAAGACTCTTGAGAGTCCCTTGGACTGCAAGGAGATCCAACCAGTCCATCCTAAAGGAGATCAGTCCTGGGTGTTCACTGGAAGATGCTGAAGCTGAAACTCCAATACTTTGGCCACCTTATGTGAAGAGTTGACTCATTGGAAAAGACTGTGATGTTGGGAGGGATTGGGGGCAGAAGGAGAAGGGGATGACTTAGGATGAGATGGCTGGCTGGCATCACCGACTTGATGGACATGAGTTTGGGTAAATTTGGGGAGTTGGTGATGGACAGGGAGGCCTGGCATGCTGTGATTCATGGGGTCTCAAAGAGTTGGACATGTGAGCAACTGAACTGAACTGTGTTTTGTTGTCACCTCTTTTTATATCTTCTGCTTCTTTCATTCACGGATTCACCAACCTAACATTCCAGGTTCCTATGCAATATTCTTTACAGCATCAGATTTTACTTCCATCAGGAGTCACATCCACAACTGGATATTGTTTTTGCTTTGGCTATATCTCTTCATTCTTTCCAGAGTTATTTTTCCACTCTTCTCCAGTAGTATATTGGGCACCTCCCATCCTAGGGAGTTCATCTTTCAGTGTCCTATCTTTTTGCCTTTTCATACTCTTCATGGGTTTTCAAGGCAAGAATACTGAAGTGATTTGTCATTCACTTCTCCAGTCAGCATCTGTTGGGTCATAGATAAAGCAAGAGAATTCCAGAAAAACATGTACTTCTGCTTTATTGACTATGCTAAAGCCTTTGACTATATGGATTACAACAAACTGTGGAAAATTCTTCAAGAGATGGGAATACCAGACCTCATTACCTGCCTCCTGTGAAACCTGTATGCCAGTCAAGAGGCAACAGTTAGAACAGGACATGGAACAATGGACTGGTCCCAAGTTGGGAAAGGAGTACATCGAGGCTGTATATTGTCATGCTGCTTATTTAACTCATATGCAGAGTACATCATGGGAAATTCCTGGCTGGATGAAGCACAAGCTAGAATATAGATTGCCAGGAGAAACACCAGTAACCTCAGATATGCAGATGACACCACCCTCATAGCAGAAAATGAACAGGAACTAAAGAGCCTTTTGATGAAGATGAAAGAGGAGAGAGAAAAAGCTGGCCTAAAACAACATTCAAGAAACTAATAAGATCATGACATTTGGTCCCATCAGTTCATGGCTAATAGATGGGGAAAAAGTAGAAACAGTGACAGACTTTATGTTTTGGAGCTCTAAAATCACTGCAGGTGTTGACTGCAGCCATGAAATTAAAAGACACTTGCTCCTTGGAAGAAAAGCTATAACCAAACTAGACAACATATTAAAAAGCAGAGACATTTTACTTTGCCAACAAGGATCTATGTAGCGAAAACTGGTTTTTCAGTAGTCATGGATGAATGTGAGAGTTGGACCCTAAAGAAGCCTGAGTGCCAAAGAATTGATGCTTTTGAACTGTGGTGTCAGAGAAGACTCTTGAGAATCTCTTGGACTGCAAGGAGATCAAACCAGTAAATCCTAAAGGAAGTCAGTCCTGAATATTTATTGGAAGGACTGATGCTGAAGCTGAAGCTCCAATACTTTGGCCACCTGATGGAAAGAGCTGACTCCCTGGAAAAGAGCTGACTCATTTCCTGATGGTGGAAAGGTTGAAGGCAGAAGGAGTTGTGTGTTATCACTGACTCCCTCCGTATACATGAGTTTGAGCAAGCTTTGGGAAAAGGTGAAGGACAGGGAAGCCATGGTGTGCTGCATGCAGTCCTTGGGGTCGCAGAGAGACACGACTGAGTAACTGAACAACAACAACAAAGCCAGATTGAGAAGAAAGCAACTGTAGTGCAGTGTGATTGGTGTCCAAAGTGTGTGCAAGTCATTATGTGGATAGAAGGAACTCAGTGATTAATTTTGCCTGGGGAAAAGTTTCAAATGATGGGTAAATAGGATGTAGGAACTCAGGGAGAATGTTCTAGAATGTCTAGTAATATGAAAGAGGAGGATGACATAGAATTTGGGAACAGATAGTCTTTGATGTTTTTTAAAGACTGGAGCGGAATGACGAGTAGGATGTCACTGGAAGCTGTGTGATGAGCAAAGAGAAATAAGATGGGGTATGGGCTGTAATAGTTTTAAAGAGACTAGTTAATAAATGATTTGCACCAAACTAGTATAATGATCAGAAGGCTAAATTAAAACAGAAGCAATGGCCCTAGCAAATAGAGACAGATAAATGGATGTTTTCAAGGAAGAAAACATCCTGGGGATGAAACAGGAGGGAAGAACACACATCTATCATTCTGTGTTTGTTGCTATCCCATTCACACTGATTCTTCAAATATCAGCAAGCATTTGACTCATGAGATCTCACTTGATAATTTATATATTGAAATACATTTTCTTTCATTGTAGATTACTTTCTTTTTATATCAATATTAGAACCAGAGCACTATTTTGATTTTTAAAATTGTTTGTAGATGAGTTATATTATCTGTGATTTTTGTAGGAATATAGTAATGGAAGTGTTGCCAAAATGTATTATGGAAAGGGGTATTGGTTCTTAGAAGGTTACAATTCACTGGACTAGAAGAAAGAGAAGGTCACTTCAGATTTATCAGTAGCCTGGAAAGGTAAGTGGTGCTATGTGTTAGACTCCTGAGTTTCAATCAAGTGTTTTCTTAATCTAGTCTTGGTGAGGAGTTGAATGATTTTTTGGTAAGCTTTAATATTCTCAAGGCCCTATAACATACTCTTAAAATGTTGGTCAATTTGATTCTTCATTTTTTTCCCCACCTATATTACAGATCATGTGTGTGTGTGCATGCGTGCACACACGCTCGGGTTTGTAAAACACATGGGTTCCTCTCAAACTATTTACATCAACCATAGCTACTTGCCTTGGTCTATTCCTTGGCCCTCATTGTGCTAAGGAACCACATTCCTTTTCCTTCCCTTGGTCAGTTTCAAAGCATCCTATAATAGTAACATTGCATTTCTCAATGACCATGTCTTAACTATAGACAGGGTGACCCTAAAATTTGTCATTCAAATTGAATGCTTTTGAGAATGAAAAGTGATGCTATTAATAACTACCTACACCCAATAAGAATAAATTGGGATTCTCTCAGAAAGCCAGGATATATAGCCATCTTACTTTCCAGGTGTGGTGAAGAATTTGTAGTTATTTTTTCATTATGAATGTGACTGGCCATTTTTTCCTAGAGCAAGTGGTAACTCAAAACAAGCCATTTCCGGAAAAGTAACTGTTTTTAAAAAATTCTTTTTTGCCTTCCCTGGGTCTTTGTTGCTGTGTGCAGGCTTTCTCTAGTTGAGTCAAAGGGGGGCTACTCTCCAGTTGTGAGTGGCTTGCAGTGGCTTGCCTTGTTGCTGCAGGCAGTCTGTTAAGTGTGCAGCTCAATAGTTGTGGCATATGGGCTCTAGAGCACAGGCTTAGTGGTTGTGGTACATGGGCTTAGTTGCTCCACAGCATATGGGATCTTCCTGGACCACGAGTCAAAACTGTGTCCTCTCTCTTGGTAGGCAGATTCTTAATCACTGGATCACCAAGAAGTCCCAGAAAATTAACTCTTGAAGCCAGGGGCCATCAAATTCATCTTTGCATCTCCAGGGTTCAGTTTATATATGGGAAACAGTCAAGAGATTTGTATCAGCTTCTAATTAACCAATCCACCTGATGTCAAAAGCATCACCCAGTGATCAGAAGACCTAATAATGCTAAAAAATAGCTACCACCTCCCAGAGTCGAAAAGAATGTTTAACACAGTCATGTAGAGTTTTTTTTTTTTTTAGGAAATACAGGTGTAATACTTTTACCAAAAAACCAAGACTCTGAAGAAAAGAAACACAATAGTAAAAATCTGGTCCTCTCCTTAAAGCCCAGCCCCAAACTAAACCCTCCTAGAGCAGCACTTCTCAAACTTCATGTATGTATGCATCACTCGGAGCTCTTGCTGAAATGCAGATTCCAGTTCATAGTTTGGATACAGTCCGAGACTGTGTGTTTTAATAAGCTCCCAGGAACACCAGTACTGCTGGTCCCCAGACCACACTCTAAGCAGCAAAGCCCTTTGAGTATTTCAAATCCAGTCTAGGTATTCACTTCCTGGTTTTAATTGTTTGCTTTCTCTCACATGGCCAAGCACTCCTCTGAGGCCTTCAAGTATCTCATTCATCTTTCTGTCCCCAGGCCTTAGCACTGCACCTGGCATGGCTCTGTGCCTGCCATATGGTAGCAGCTCAATAATTTTTTCAACCTGTGTAGTCTTACAGAACCTTTAGCCAGTAAATCATTCCTAAAGAAGGACCGGCGTGCTGCGATTCATGGGGTCGCAAAGAGTCGGACACGACTGAGCGACTGAACTGAACTGAGGCCTCCTTGTCCATCACCAACTCCCAGAGTTCACTCAAACTCACATCCATCGAGTCGGTGATGCCATCCAGCCATCTCGTCCTCTGTCGTCCCCTTCTCCTCCTGCCCCCAATCCCTCCCAGCATCAGAGTCTTTTCCAATGAGTCAACTCTTCGCATGAGGTGGCCAAAGTACTGGAGTTTCAGCTTCAGCATCATTCCCTCCAAAGAAATCCCAGGGCTGAATTCCTTCAGAATGGACTGGTTGGATCTCCTTGCTGTCCAAGGGACTCTCAAGAGTCTTCTCCAGCACCACAGTTCAAAAGCATCAATTCTTCGGCGCTCAGCTTTCTTCACTTACACAACGCCAACTGAACCTCCATTTGTTTTCCAGGCAAAACATTTCTATAAAAAAATCTATAACATGTTCCCTACTCTGATTGAGAACTGCTGCTTACTTAGCTCAAGAGCTGAAACACCTGCTTTTCTTCCTTAATGATCATTCCTTTATCAGTGCCCTTGTTCTTGTCCCTTGTTTCTTTTAGGTACTTAACCGTGAATTATTATTTTTCAGATAGCTTCAGCCTCTCCATTTGTGGATTTTGCTTTGGCATCTAGCTACTGTCTCTGTCTCTCTTATATTTAACAAGCAAGTACATGAGTGAAATGAGTTATATTCTAATGTTAGCATTCTGTTCACCTCCCACTCCACGCCCTTCAGACTTTCTGCCACCATGTCAGCAAGTGGTCTATTAAAGGCTCCAAGCACTGACTTCTCCATCCTCTAGCCCTTTATCCCACCAGTCCTTGACTTTCTTACTTGAGATCTCTATGGAATCTGATACTGTGCTCTCCTGGCTTCCAGCCCTCTCTAACTTACTTTATTGCAGTCTTCTTTGCTGCCTCAATCCTCCAGGCATACCTTAAATATTTGGTGGAATTGTCTGTCTTTGTCCACAGGCTCATGATTCCTGAGGTTCTATTTTCAACTAGGTATTTCTCCAAACTTTCAGATTCTGGCACAATCCAACTGCTTGTAGTCATTCCCATCTGGTTCTCCCACAGTGACATTGAAAAATACAGTCGCAAGTTAATGGTAAACACATCCGAGTCTTTGCTTACTACCTCCCTTCTGGTTCTCTCTTACCCTCGTTATGTTGGTTATAACACCATCCAGTTTGTATTCTTGACAGAAAACAAAGTCAATCTGATTAGCTCTCTGAATTGTTCTTAATTTTTTGCTAATCCCAAATAGATATTAAAAGATATTATGGAGACCAAGATTTTCCAATGGGATTTCCAAATGACTGTCTTTCCCCTAGTCAGGAATTTTTCTTTCTCTGACCCCACTGTGGCTCAGCATTTTGTTCTGTGAATATTTTCCCTAATACATGCAATGCACATTTTTCTCATTAATGTACAATTCTCAGTACTCTTTTTTTAGCAAGTTTTAAAATATGGTATCTAAGATAGATTGATGTCTTGTCATGGAACAATACTGATTTCAAGGAGCAGTGTGATGTGAGAAGTAGATTTATATACGATATTTACTGCATTCAAATCCTGGTCCTGCTACCTACTTACTTTACTTGGCAAATATGGGCAATTAATTTAATCTCTCCAAGCCTCTGTTTTCTTATCTGTGAAGCAAGATAATTGATAGGTCATATTCTTTAGGATTCTTGTTAGGAATAAATTACAGTTGATTCCTAAACACTACGGGTTTGACCTGTGCAGGGTTGCTTATACATATTTTTTTCAGCGTTAAATACTATAGTATTACATGATCAACGGTTGGTTGAACCCACAGAATCAGAATTGAGTATACAGTGGAACCACACATACAACCGCATATAAAATTATTGAATATTTGTGAATTTTTGTCTTCAAGGAGAGTCAGCACTCCCAACTCCCCATTGTTCAAGGGTCAACTGTAGTTAGTGTGGTTAAATATACGGTCTAGCATGAAATAAGATGTGCTAAAAAAAAATTGGGTATATAGCAAAACAGAAACAAATCAGGCTTTAAAGCAGTATGTAATCCTGATACAAGTGTATAATTCTGAGAGGAAGTCTACGTATTATTTTCCAACTTAGTGATGATGGCTTGCATTTCAACTTACTCCTGCTAATGGAGTGTGGCCAGGTGAAATGTAGTGCTTGAAACTTTGTTGACTGTAGGTGCCTCTTCCTGGGTGTCCTCATGGCTCCCTGTAGCCCACTTCCTTTGGGGCTGTGCCCCATTGACTGCTTAGTGCACAGTTTTCTCCTCTTTCTTTCCTGTGCACCTACCCTCTGGTTTATGTCCATTTTCACCCTTCTGTATATCCCCTGACATTACATGGGTTTAATGTATGTGATCTATTAAACAAATATTTAAAGTCTGTCATCCACAACTAAAACTTTTCTTCCACAAGACTAGTGTCTTTTCTGTTTACTGATGTATCCCTAGACCCTAAAACAGTGCCTGGCATATAGAAATTGCCCACCAAATATTTGTTCATCAAGGTTAATATGATCATAGCAAAACTCAGTGAATTCTGGAGAACAAACTGTTTCTCCTTTTTTGTGTAACATGTAAAGAGCAACGGTTCTTAACCTGGGGTCAGTAGATAAAATTCAGCATGCCCTTGAACTTGAGTAGAGAAAAAAAATTCATCTCTTTTCACTAACCCCTAATTGAAATTTAGTGTTTATTTTTAGTGAATGTAGGCAACAAAGAGCAATAGTATTATAGGTACCTATCATTTTGTTATCAGTAGATATAACAGATATTTTTATACCACATTATAGTTGTTGCAAATGTCTCAAAACATTGTTTACATTCATCACTACTTCAAAATTATAGTACTTATGAGACCTGTCTGTTGATGGTGACATTTAATATAAAAGAGCACATTTATTACTATATCAGAAAAATCATAATTGGATTCTTCACAATCCTGTCTTATTTATGCAATTAAGAAACCTCCTTCTGAGGAAGCATCTATTGCTTTACTAGATCATCAAAAGGATCCATAGCACACAGAATAAACTAAAGAACCTTGGTATAGAAGCCTAGGAAGGGAGGTGATATATTTGTCCAGTTCGTATAACTAGTAAGTGGCAGTTACGGAACTAGAACCCAAATTGGGTCTTTTTGTATACCCTTGTTGCTCTTTGTTGTCAGCTTTGTAAGGGGGGATGCTCACACACAGTGGCAGAAGAGGTACTTCCTGGAGTTTTGCAGCATAGTGGCCTTGACAGAGTTTTAATCCTATGAGTTTTATTCATATGAAAAGAATAGTTAATTATTCCACATTCCCTTCCATCTAACTAGTATGTGGGTCAGGGTCAGTCAGCATTGCCCATTCCAGCCACCTGGGTTCAGTCATGCCAGAATGTGAGGATTAAAAAAATATCAAACTTGAGGAAAGCATCTCTCACTGGATGAAAGTTATAGCTCTTGGTTGCAATTTCTTAACTCTTTGGGTCACTGGAGATTTCATGGTCTGTGCTTTTGTTGATGTCCTGTCCAAATTCTCTTGAGTGTAATTATTTTCTGTTGATCTCTGATCCTGCATTTGTTTCACTTGGATATAACATCCTTCATTTAGGGTTTTAAATTGTTTTGTGGCATTTATATGCATAGTTAAACAGTTGGCACGCATCAATGTAGATTTTTTTATTTCAAAGATGCAAGCTCATGTATATTTCATATTATAGTTGAGTATATAATAATTCTAAAGTACACATAGAAAAGTGAATTAATAACTAAAAGACATGGATATAAAATACAGGGTAAATATATGTACGCGCACATACATACATATTTATTTCTGAGTGAATGATGGAACTGAAACTTGGATCTGCATTATCAAATTCCAAGGTATGATACCTGCATTGTCTTCTAACACATATGTGATGGTGGAAGCACTAAGCTATAGTCATACACAAATAGCTGTATGTGGCGTATGGGGGTGTGAGAAGTTGGAAAAGATAAGCTGAAAAATCAAGAAAAATTCTTTAAAGATTAGTTTTAAATATAGTTATTAATGTACATTGTAATAATGCATTAATTTACTCCCTGAAGAATGTTTCAACATAGGAGATCCAGACCTTTGGTGGAGAAATGACTAGGCATTTGCCTGCAGCTCCTGCCTAATTGTACAACCATAATTGTTTGATTTTAAAGGGGAAATTTCTCTGAATATACAGCTAGCAAGCTGGAGGTACCAGTAGGACGCTTGATTGCATAAAGACAGGAACTGTTCCAGGGGTATAGTACAGTGGGTGCCTTGTGGGGATGAGTCTCTTGTGGGATGATGGCTTGGCCTAAGTGAAGCTCACTGACCTATTTGTAGTTTCCTTCTTACACAAATGCAGCATGTGTCTGTGCATTCTTGGTTTCAGAGTCGGCCTTTCCTTCTCAGGTACACCCCTTTCATACCTTACAGGCCAGTACAGCTCACTAAAGGGCACTGCATGACTGGTTAGCATGTGGCTTTACCTGTTGTTCTCCCCTTGTGTTTTCCACCAGCCATTTCTTTCAATGTCCTTTCTTCAGCTGGAAATAATTAATGTTGGCCATGGCCTAGTCTTTCTTCTCTGTAAGAGCCACTCTGCGTCCTGGGCTTGATTTGGATTAAAGAAACCCTTAAGTAAGCTAGGTCACCATTTTTTAGCTGTTTGGGCTTCATCCCCCAAAGGATTAACTCAACCATCCCCCAGCTATTCGTCATCAGAATAGCCTCATGGAGTGTCCTACATAGGCAAGTCAGGGTGACACACCAAATTCCCTTCCTTAAGGGACCATATCCATAAAAAGTTAGCTGGAGAAGCCACGTGAGTTCAAAGGGTTATTGGAAGTTGGCATTAATTGGGAAATGTTCATGAAGGAATTGAAAACATTTGCAGCTAGAAATTCCATGTTTTTGAAGGATAGAAAAATCTGCTTAGTAGTAAAAGACATTTAAATGGATCTAATAATGACACAAATACAGAGAGAGTACTTAATAATTTATTAAAAGATGTCCTCAAACATCTATATATAAACATATATAAACATTATGAATATACATATATAAACACTTTATACGTATATAAATATTATATATATATGTATATATACACACACATACAATCAGCTATTAAATAACACATTTAGTTTGGAAAAAGAAGAGCAATGTTTAGAATCATACTGACTCTCTCTGAGAAGTCTTTCCTTGCTGGGACCTGTCACTTCAGGACAGCTCTTGTGTGTTGTTCTGTACCCAGTAACTTTTACCCTATTCATAGAGTCAACTTAAAAGATGAGGAAAATATAGACTGTAAGACAATGTTCAGTGTTAAAAAATGGAAAGGTTATTAATGTCTTCTCTGCCCAATGCCTCAGGTTAGCTCACTTTGCATTTTTTTTTCCCTTGTAAAAGAAATAGATTCAAAGAAGTGCAGAAACAGGGGAAATGAGCTTTTAAGTAGGTGGTGGAAGAAAAACCACCCTGATAAAAATTATTAACAGTATTAAGAGGGCTCTGAATGCCCAACGAGGCATGTTTATCAGAAGAAAGATGGAGTTGGCTGGCACCTCCCAAATGTGCATACTCAGGAGTTAGGGACACATGCGCTTTTGTGTGTTTTCTCAGAGGAGGTTTTCAGACGCCTGTCTTTTCTAATCACAGGCATATTTTAAAATTGAACATAAGGGATTTCCATAGAGGACATAGAGATGTAAAGATCCATTAGGAAGTTATCTGATATTTAAATGCAAAAAGACGTTAAAATCCCACTACCTTTTCCATAGTTTGTTTTCTTTATTTGAAACAGTTGGGAATTAAAAAAAAAAAACAACACTGATTTAAAAATTTTTTTATAACCCTTTCAAGAAGTTCATTTTTGGACTGAGCTCAAACATACAGTCAGTAAGCCAAAAAATGGACTATTTTCACAAAGAGTTGAGTGATGGAAAGCAGAAACTGTCATGGAAAGTGTTATGTGAATACTCTCATTTAAAAAAAAAAAAAAAAGAATGTGGATTGGAAGTAGGCATTTCTTTACTTTTTAAAAACCCTGGCAAGTTATTTCCCTTTGGAGAATGATCATTTGAGCTAATTTGCCTGCATTCGAAATATTATGGATCTTGTGACATATGCAAGTTTTTTTTGACAAGTTTCCCCCTGGTCTGTGGGCAAACTCTGAACATGTCTCAAGCAAAAGTCAAGGCTGTTCACACTGTAACTGGAGTGACTATCTTATTGATTTTGATTGACAGGCTTTTGTAATGTGTAATTCACTTACTAATGTAAATTGTGAATATAATTTATATGTATACTTCCGTTAGCTCCCACTAAAATATGGCAGTAAGTTATATTCTTTGATGGACTATTCATAAATTATTTCAGCAGCTGGTTGAAAAGCACAGGGCAGTGGTTCTCAAAGTCTGGTCCCCCTTTAGCATCACCTGAGAACTGGTTAAAAATGCAGATTCCCAGTCCCTAACCCAGGGTTACCAAATCAAAAACTCTGGGGGTGGATCCCAGCAATTTGTGATTTTATAAGCTGTCTAGGAATGGCTAGCCATTGAGAACCTATGCTACAGAATATCATAGGAGTTGCAGGCATAAGGTGAGCATAACTATTTACTACTCTAAAAAGAAGCCCAAATATCTTTTGGAAAAATTTTTATCCTTGAGCAGATTTGCCTGAATAAAAGGCCATCCCATCAGTGATGGCTTTAACATTTTCACATTCATTCAACATAATCTAAGTGTTTGAGAATTCCTTAAATATTCATCATATGGTTTGTTTAATACGGGATGATTCTGACATGCTAGCTACTATTAATTTTCCAGATGCTAGTTTTGGATGCAGTGAGATTCAGAAAAAATTTTAGTTCTGTTAAACAAAACTCCAAGAAGATCTCTGTTAACTTCAGCATTTGAGAAATATCCCCAAAGTGAGGATTAATGGTAATATCACAATCACTGAAAAATTATGGGATTACTCCACTTGAAAACAATCTTCCTTCTGTCATTCGTAATTCTCTTCACATAACTTAGTAAAAAGGATCTGAGAAATACTGTCAGATAATATCTATATTCTGACTAATAAATATATATAAAACCCTTACAATTATATTTAATAAATGCCATTTTATTATGCTGAGACTCCATTTCTCTTGGCAAGCTTTCATTGATCTCTATTGCCAAAAAGAAGGGAAAGAAAAGCAGAGTTGCAGGGTAGAAAGAGGAGTCAGGGAATGCAATCTTTAAACCTGGTTCTGCCATGGGCACCGTGTAGATGTGAACAAGACATGTGACCTCTCGAGGTCTCTGTTTTCTCCTCTGTGAAATGGAAAGGTGAATTAAGATCTCCGAATCCTGCTTCAATGAGCTCTCATAGTATAACAGACTGTTACAAACACAGGGCTTAAAACAGCAACTATTCACTATTACTTATGAGCTGGTAAGTGTTCTGGGTGGTTCTCTGATCTCAGCTGGTTTGACCAGTCTCAGCTGGACTCACTGTGTAGGACAGGGGAGTGGCTGGAAGCTGACCAGTCATGATGGCCTCGTGCGGTTTTTCATCCTCCAGGAGGCAATCTGGGCTTGTTCTCATGCCCATGGCAGGGTTCCAAGGAGACAGAAGCATGCAATCTTTTGAGACAGAGATTCTGAACTGGCACAACAATGCAGCTGCCACATTCTATTGGCCAAAGCAGGTCACAAGGCAGAGAGATTCAAAATGTGGGGAAATAGATCCCACTTTCAATAGAAGACACCACAGAACTGCATGGCAGAAAGTATGCTGCAAGAAAAAGAATTGAGGAAGCTTTTGCTGTAAGGCCACCTTTCTAGTTTTACAATACTGTGAAGTATCAGGAAATACGGTAAATACAAAGCTATAGAATGCTCACTGTGGAGTATTTCAGATATACAGAAATACTTAGAAAAATGAAAGATGCAAAAAGGATATAACATATTTGTAAAAACTGGAGTAAGCATGTTTTAAGCAATGCTTCTCTTTAATTATTGTCTGAGTTTCATATAAAGTCTGCTTCATCAACTGGATAAATATTTGACTGCTGTTCAGTAAATTGCATTAGTTTACTTTAACTGTATGCTCAGCCTTATTCAGGCATCCTACATTAGGCAATGTAGTGTGTAATGCATCTCTGCAGGTGACCAGAGCTATTCTCTGTATGAGGTAAATTAAAACTCATATTTTAAAAATTAAACATTCTTGCACTTCATGATTTCAATATTTAATTATAACCTGTGTCAAGGCCTAATCTCTGACTGAGTCAGGCATGAAATTAACCAAAAAAAAAAAAAGAAAAGCAAAAGCATAGGAGTTCTTCTACACTGTAAAAATAATAAAAATAATGTGGTTTCTTTAGCTGCACAATGATGTTTATATCCATTTTATAAAGATGACTCCAGTAGCCAATAAGTTGGGAGACTAAGTTACCATATGTGGTAACAGTGACCTGTTTGGAAAAATCAGTAACCTGAACTGTTGTGTATTAATTGGCACAAGAAACCAAACCTGTGTTTTTAAAAGGATAAATCATTGACCTTATTTTAAAAGATGATAGACAATAAAGTGAATGTGTTGATATCCAAAACAGAACAAAAATGAAATATATCCAATAGTGCATTTGTTAAAAACGTCATGTTTGTCTCCTTTTATACTTTCTGTTGGTTTTTCAAAAATTTCTTGTATGAAAAAAAAAATCCACACAAGCTTTTTTAAGCAATATATACTTACAAATATAATAATAAATGTTTGTTGCAAATTTTCTTATCTACAGTAATTTTCATAGAATCAAAAGATTGTATTGATCAGGAGAGGGATATACTGCATTAAAGGAGGCAATTGTTTGGAGGTTAGTAAAACTGGAGAGTTCCCTGGTAGCTCAGAGGTTAAAGCATCTGCCTGGAATGTGGGACACCTGGGTTTGATCCCTGGGTTGGGAAGATCCCCTGGAGAAGGAAATGGCAACCCACTCCAGGACTCTTGCCTGGAGAATCCCGTGGAGGAAGGACCTTGGTAGGCTATAGTCCATGGGGTCGCAAAGAGTCGGACATGACTGAGCGACTTCACTCACTCACGCACTCACTAGTAAAACTGGATAGCGGTAGGCCAGTGAATTCACAGCATCATGTACAGGTTACCAGGTCATGGTGATAAAACACGTAAGTTAAGAAGGATGATCACATTATTTTCTTCACCATAAGAGTCAGATGAACTGAAATGCTTCTAACGTTTGACAACATGGAACAGAGGGCTTAATTGAGCTTTGTTGGTTTAATTGTTTCCTTGGTTTAATGAGTCCCTTGCCATGCAGTTGTATTATATGAAAAAGTCACAGGTAATATAAATAGTAAGCAGGCGTGGAGGCATCTATGTCTGTAGGTCTACCTTAGGAGATGGGTTTGTACAGTAAGCAAAGGATGTGAACACGAAGGGATGAATTTGTATATAAACAGGTTGTTCCAAGCCTGGGTGATCAAGGACAGTTTGGATTCTGCAGTCTTGATGCTTCTTCACTGTTTGGTTGCAAACATGCCACCACTGATTTTATATATATTATGCATATAAATGTATACAGATGAAAAAGATTCAATAGCTACAACATTTAAAATAGTTAATATTTAACAAACATTACCCAATAAAAATTAGCAAAACTTAGTAAGAATCTAAACGTTATTTTGAAAATACAGATTTAAAAACAAATATAATTTCATACCCAATAGGTAGGCAATAATACAAAATCTGATAATACTGTATCTTGTACACGATGTTGAGAAATAAGTACTCCTAAACCATTTTGGAGAGGAATTTGATGATATCCAGTAAATGTGAATATTTACATATCCTTAGATCCTGCTTTTTTGTATCTTTGTACTAGATTGTTTATCATACATTTATCTTAACAGTAAAAATTTGGAAATAGCAAAAAATATCTTTAGTTGTATTAATAGATTGTGGTAATTCTTATATGAAATAATATATAGTGATTAAGTATATTAGAGCTATATATATATGAATAGATAAAATAATGAAAGTCTTCAGCAAATATAAAAATGTTGTAAAATGATGTGTACGGTAGGGAATGATTAAAGACATTTAGAAACATGCAGTTCTATTCATGGATACATATCCTTGAAATGTATTAAAATGTTCATGGAATTGTAAACACAAAATTGAACTACTTCCCTTCCTACCTCCTTCCCGCATTCCATTTCTACCTTCCTTTCTTTTCTCCTTCCTTCCTTTTTCTTTCCTTTTCAAGTGAAACTGTAATGTTTTTTTAAAATATCTGAAGAAATATTACTAAAGGTTTAGTTTTGTTAAAGATGGGTATAGTAAAAAGTGTTTATCTTGTTCTCCATATATTTTATAATTTAAGAAAAATATTATTTCTATTTTTTTTCAGATTTAATGATTATTCCATATTGGTGAATCTTTAACATTTGTAGATTCCTCCCCTTCACTCCTCAATTAGGTTTCTGCCTTGTATCTAACTAGTTAGGACCCAAACAAGCACATATGGTAAATGCCTGTTTCAATGCCATGTTATAAACTACTTATAGAGTGAGTAACAGTTCTGGCTGTAGCATCCGTATTATAAAGTATTCTACTGTATTTTGAATTTGGCATTCAAAAGTTGGCTTCTCTGAGTAAATAAAAGGGTGAATCATTATGTAATGTTTTCATGCCAGGAATATAAGAAATATTGCCTACTGGTTTTTTTTCAGTATTTATACTATTAGTCAAAGATATTTCAATTAAAAACTGAGATATGCTCTCTGCTCTATGAAAATCGCTATTCTGTCTGTAAAAGCCTTGACCCAATAATCAAACTGGTTTTGGTGAATATTCTTATTATATGATTTGCCACTGACGAGTGACATCTTCATTGATGTTCCTCTTCTTTACAGGATGCATATCCACAGTGGGTGCTTTTGTCTATAGCAACTACCCTGATCACACTAACACATAACTGTCTGCTTGTAAATTTAGCAGTGGAAAAATCCTGGCTGTAAAATCCAGGTAACCCATTTAGCAGTGGAAAAATCCTGGCTGTAAAATCCAGGTAACCCAATGGGAGATGAGACAAGTACCTGAGTCAACAAGAACAACTTGATCGAGTGGGAGATGGTGGCTACTTAGCTTCCCCCCCCAAAAAAAATCATTTATCGTCAAGTTTATGGAAAAACTGACTTGTCACAAAACTTTATCCAATAATTTTGATGGGGCATATAATTTATTAGAGTGAATTCCTGTGGTAAGTTCTGTAGTAACACATTATCTTAGAGAATTTGTAAAGCCCTCTAAGTTGTGTGTCTTGCAGATGAGGAAACTAAAGATTGGGTTTAAAAAACTGCCTGTGTTAAGCAATGAGGAAGTGGAAAGGTGGATTTCACCTAGTAAGGCTGATTTGAAAATCCGCATACTTAATCTCTTTCCAGTGCTTTCTTCTAGTATCACTGTATTAGCAACAGTGAAACTCTCTACTATAGCAAAATATAGACTGCTTCTCATATAATGTTGGAAATTTTTAGTGCCAAATCCTAGGACAAACAATTTATGAAAGCAAAGGGAAAAAAGTGAAAGAGATAAAATAATACATCCCAGGAGCCAACTCTTTATCAGGACAATACAATAATAAAGGAACAACCTTGTTTGCACCTTTGTCATTTCCTCTCAAAGATTTTGTTGCTCAGATCATATTTTCATAAGCTGTCTCTGATATTTAAATTTGCACTCAAGAATACCTACATACATGAACAAGCTTTTGTGGTTTTTAAATTTTTGATTAATAATAAACTTCAAAACTAGAAGTACTCATAACATACCTTCCTACACTGAGTTCCAGATAATATCTGTTTCAGGGTTTCTGGCATAAGTCAGGAAGACCAAGATGAGACCATCAAGTTCTGGTAAAGTCCAAATGACCTATTCATCTCTTTCCTTTGGTGACTTGAAAATTGTAGTTATCAATCTCTGGTTTAATCTGAATCACTTGTTCTTTCATTCACAATTTGGGATTCACAAAGAAAATACTAACTTTTGGTGCTTATGTTATATCCGTATCTCTCAAATTTTAGGTTGATACTCATTAATGGTTTAGGGAAAACTAGTAGTTGTCAAAGAAATTAGTAAGATAGCAAACAGCATTAAGAAAGAAAATAAAAGGAAAATAGAATATGATAAATATCTTAGTATATGACTTATCATAAATGCTTCCCTGGTGGCTCAGACAATAATCTGCCTGCAATGCAAGAGACTTGGAGTCGATCCCTGGGTATTCTTACCACTCCAGTATTCTTACCTGGAGGATTCTGTGGACAGAAGACCCCCGTGGGCTATATAGTCCATGGGGCTCAAGGAGTCAGACATGACTAAGCAACTGACACTTTCACTTTTTAAGGGTACATGAATGCAAGTATTATCTCAGATATATATGGATCTGGAATTCATGTAAAATGTTTTCCTTTCTGAATACCATGACCAAAAGTCAGAAAAGTTATTCTAGTAGAATTAACTGGATCTAATAAAAACATTTGGCTCTCTTTCAATCAGGTAAAGTCATAAGCACCCCCTCAGACCAGTGGATTACTGATCTTTGAAGATAGTTAAATAACCATTGACTCATGAAAAATCTAATTAGAAAGCTGATAGAGATATTTCATCTGCTATGATTTCTACCTCCTCTTCCACTTTCAGAGAGAAAATTCCTCAAATGACTGTCCTAATTCGTGACAATACAGTCATTTTTCAAAAGCTTAAATTATTATTTTTACCACTAAACTTTAGTCTTTTGAATGCAGAAAAATAGTCAAGTCAATTTTTTTGTATAACATGGAAAACAGAGCATTTGGATGGATTTCATCATTTTGGGGGTTAATTATTTTGACTCCAGGTAGACATAACTTAAATGTTATCTTTAACCACTAAAATAATCACCTCACTTCAGTTCAGTTCAGTCGCTTAGTCGTGTCCGACTCTTTGCAACCCCATGAATTGCAGCATGCCAGCCCTCCCTGTCCATCACCAACTCCCAGAGCCTACCCAAACCCATGCCCATCAAGTCAGTGATGCCATCCAGCCATCTCATCCTTTGTCGTCCCCTTTTCCTCCTGCCCCCCAATCCCTCCCAACATCAGGGTCTTTTCCAGTGAGTCAACTCTTCACATGAGGTGGCCAAAGTATTGGAGTTTCAGCGTCAACATCAGTCCTTCCAATGAATACCCAGGACTGATCTCCTTTAGGATGGACTGGTTGGATCTCCTTGCAGTCTAAGGGACTCTCAAGAGTCTTCTCCAACACCACAGTTCAAAAGCATGAATTCTTCAACGCTCAGCTTACTTCACAGTCCAACACTCACATCCGTACATGACCACTAGAAAAACCATAGCCTTGACTAGACAGACCTTTGTTAGCAAAGCAATGTCTCTGATTTTCAATATGCTATCTAGGTTGGTCATAACTTGCCTTCCAAGGAGTAAGCGTCTTTTAATTTTGTGGCTGCAATTACCATCTGCAGTGATTTTGGAGCCTCAAAAAATAAAGTCTGACACTGTTTCACTGTTTCTCCATCTATTTCCCATGAAGTGATGGGACCGGATGCCATGATCTTCGTTTTCTGAATGTTGAGCTTTAAGCCAACTTTTTCACTCTCCTCTTTCACTTTCATCAAGGGGCTTTTTAGTTCCTCTTCACTTTCTGCCATAAGGGTGGTGTCATCTGCATATCTGAGGTTGTTGATATATCTCCTGGCAATCTTGATTCCAGCTTGTTGCTTCTTCCAGCCCAGTGTTTCTCATGATGTACTCTGCATAGAAGTTAAATAAGCAGGGTGACAATATACAGCCTTGACGTACTCCTTTTCCTATTTGGAACCAGTCTGTTGTTCCATGTCCAGTTCTAACTATTGCTTCCTGACCTGCATATAGGTTTCTCAACAGGCAGGTCAGGTGGTCTGATGTTCCCATCTCTTGAAGAATTTTCCACAGTTTGTTGTGATCCACACAGTCAAAGGCTTTGGCATAGTCAATAAAGCAGAAATAGATGTTTTTTTGGAATTCTCTTGCTTTTTCTATGATCCAACGGTTGTTGACAATTTGATCTCTGGTTCCTCTGCCTTTTCTAAAACCAGCTTGAACATCTGGAAGTTCATGCTTCCCGTATTGCTGAAGCCTGGCTTGAAGAATGTTGAGCATTACGTTACTAGTGTGTGAGATGAGTGCAGTCGTGTGGTAGTTCGAGTATTCTTTGGCATTGCCTTTCTTTGGGATTGGAATGAAAACTGACCTTTTCCGGTCCTGTGGCCACTGCTGAGTTTTCCATTCACCTCAAGTACTCATAATAACTAACACTTTTGATTACTTATAAGCCAAAAGTTGTGCTAATTCCCATTGTAGCTGGATTGTAAGAATCATGGAGGAAGGCATTCAAAACACAATTCCCGGTCCCCTCCCTTGGACCCTATAATTCACTTCTGTTATGGGGCCCAGGAACTTCTTACTTAGAAACATCTTTGACAATACTTGTTCTTTCCCTGGTGGCTCAGATGATAAAGCATTTGCCTACAATGCAGGAGACCCAGGTTTGATCCCTGGCTCGGGAAGATCCCCTGGAGAAGGCAATGGCAACCCACTCCAGTACTCTTGCCTAGAAAATCCCATGGACGGAGGAACCTGGTAGGCTATAGTCCATGGGGTCTCAAAGAGTCAGACACAACTGAGTGACTTCACACACATACACACACATGGGGCCCAGGAACTTCTTACTTAGAAACATCTATACCAATACTTGTTCTTTCAAGTTAAAAAAAATTGTTTTAGTTAATATATAGTAGATGTGAAGTGGTTTCTTTGGCTTTGATTTGCATATAACTTATAGCTAATTTGTTCAGCATCTTTTCACGTACATTTTGGCCATTTGTCTATCATATCTTTAGAGAAGTATTGATTAAAATCCTACATTTACCTTTCGAATTCTCCATGTCTCTTTTTGCACTTATCCCTCTCTTTCCCTATCTTCCTCATATGCAGTTATAATGGTGTTAATTATAATTTAACTGGGTAATGCCAGGCACAGTGCTAAGCACTTTAAATACATATGTTCTTTGATTCTATTAGGTTTATTTCTATTTTAAAGATAAGAAAACTGAGGCCCAGAAAGGTTAAGTTGAATGTGGTTCATTAAAAACCAAGAAGCAGAGACTGATTTCAAAGACACTTCTCTCTGGTTTGAAAGTCCATGCTCTTAACCTCTGCATTGAAGGTCTATAGGCTAGCTTCTGTTGCTAGCTTATACAGGGAAATTATGTTTTAGATATGTACCATCTTATACATTTTTAATAATAAGTTTAGTGACTGAAAAGGATGTAATTTCCCACATATTATAAATATTATCATTTAAAAACATAACTGTTAGATCAGTCTTTTAAATGTTTCCAAGGGAGTCTAAATGCCATGGTGATAAGGTATCCAGAACCACTGATTTAAAAAATTCATGGACAATTATTTTTTTTTTTTTGCTTGAAATTGTAGTTTTATTATATTACTTCCCCAGAATGTTATCATAATATAACATTTTTCATGCTTGAAAGTCTTTTATTGATCATTCAGACTTTCTGTATCAAAAATATGAATATAAATTAAAATTGAATTTTAAATAATTTCTTATAAAGCTGTCAGTGTTAAGGATTCCTTCTGATTGTGTTGTTATTATAATTATTAGTATAGCAGTCAGCTGTTAAAATCAAAAATAGATTGCAGATTTTGAAAACTTATCAATAACTATAACAAGTAAATTTATATTGGAAATACAACTTTTTAGTAGGATAGATGAAGCTGTTTTGATACCTTGATTAAAGGAGAATCTGTGCATAACAGTTTTTCAACTTGTCCCTTTGACACTCCAGAGCATTGTAATTATAAAATAATGCAACAAAAATAAACAACAAATAATGACATGTGAAAAGAATGCTTTTTCATTGTTGTTTTTCAGTTGAGAGGAGCTAATTTGAAAGGAGTTGTAGGGAAGCGAACCTGACTGGTGTGCTGCTTTTATCACATACACGAGCCCTCTAAAATAGGGCAAGTTTAGAAAAGGACACATATTGCAATAATGGACCTGGAAATTGATTCTTTCAGAATGATTCATCTGTCTTACTCCTTAGGAGGGCTCTGTGTACCCTGGGGGGTTGAAGACCACTAAACTGCATTAGATTAGTAAGTGAGGGAGTGACCTCTCCAGGCTCCAGCCCAACCCCTCTAGTGGACCCCAGAAAAATAGACATGACTGTCTGCTAAGAATTTTGCACCTGTGATCTTGTGTCATTCTTGGAACAACTTGGCAAGGTAGGATTATGTTTAGTGTATATACAGAGAGAGTTATTTGTCTAGATTACAGAAATTTTATGTGGCTGAGCAAAAATTTGAACTCATTATATCTCCTTTTCCTTAATTCTTTATTAGACTCATGTCAACTAGAAGCAATATAATTCAATTCAAATAATTCTTGTTTGACTTTTTTCCAGACTTTTACACTACCTTTACTTTGTCTTCTTTTTAATTCACAGGAGGAGTGGTGAGCTGAACCTAAGTGTGTCTGTTTGATAGACTCTGAGGAGGAGAGTTTTTTGAATAGAGAAGATTTCTGGTATCCACCATCTGCCTCTGGCGATGGACCACTCTCTGGACAATTTCAGTATGAAGGTGGGCAAAATCGCATACTAATTTTGAAAGGGTGCCGAGCTGAGGACACTTTGCTCATACTTTTCTAAATTATAACATTGTGATTCAGATTTTATGTGGGAGAGAAAACTGTCCATTGTTGGGTGGTGGGGCAGCAGGGGGTATGGGGGCAGGCAGTGTCACTGGATAAAAACATTTTCTTTTTTTGAAGTGAGATCATTGTGAAACCAAATCACTAAAATTTTGGATAGCTTCATTTCTCTCTAGGAACTCAGATTTTAAAAGTATATATGAGACCTGACTATGTAATTTATTCATGAGTTATAAGGCAATGTTAGGTTTAGCTTTCATTCTATAAATAGAGCAATAAAAGCACAGACCAACACCTTTCAGTTACCCTGTAAGTAACTTCATGGTTAGATGTATCTGGTATACTGAGCATAAAGCCATTTTCTATCACATAATGAAAATATTTGGAAAACCACTAAAGCGATGAGAGTTATAGAACTCTTAAAACTGTAATTGTCTGATTCCATTATTAGAGTGGAAAGTATTTGGAAATGTTTTCATTTCCAAGTAAATGGCAGGGTATCATTCGAGATTACTAGTTGATTGTCCCACTCCTTTTCTTTAAAGACTAAAGTACAATGAGGTCAAAAAGAGAGAAAGGAAAGTCAAAAGATAAAAGGAAAGTTTTAAAATTAGGGCCTTTTTTGATGTTGGTATTTCTTTAGGCGACAGATAAGTAAACAAAAATTATTAAAAGTTCATAAACAGATAAGACATTTGTAGAAAAATAATACTTGAATCGTTCCTTCCCTCAAATCTAATACTTGAATAGTTCTTTCCCCAAAATCTTGCATGAACTTTATAAAGAAAATAAACACATACACAAACAGAAAATGAGCCTCTTGCTTGTTAGGTAAAACATTAATTACAGAAAACTTTTTTAAAAAGGATTCCTTTCTTAGACACTGCTGGCATTTCTTCCTGCTATCTTTTGCATCGTGCCTCTTATATAATTTCACTGCTTGTTAGAGGCTTTATTACAAAGCAGCCAGTCTTAAAACAATGAGATGAAACCGACTTTACTACCTTTTAAATACATTGTAGGAATAGGATCAGAAAAAGGTAGAATAGGAGAGTTTTGGATTATGAGTAAACTTCAATTATCTGAATTACCTGGACATCCCTTATCAAAGCAACGCACATTTAATTATCGCTTACTTCCGTATTCCTCCATAAATTTGTGGAAAAGCCCAGGAAAAAGGGGAGGCATATTCATGAGCCAAGAACTTGGTTGAACACACAGAAAGAGAAAAAAAATAGCAGCTCAACATCAGCTGTTATTCGGGAAAAATCCACTTAGTGAAGCTACTTTGAAAGAGGGATAAACACTGGCGGACAAATTGGTCCATCATGGGACAGGTTTTACAAGATAAGTGAACACTTGCTTCTTTGAATCCAAGAGCTATGCTGCAGCCTGACAAATCCTAGGCACAGTTTATCAAACAGCCGCAACAGGTTCCTTGGAGATCTCACAAAAGACATTTCTTTACATGCAACCTGATAAGTATAATTCCCCATCTCCAACTTTTCCTGTATTGCTTCATATCTAATCTGATTCTTTCTTCAAGAATTGTTTTATGCCTCTTAATGTATTGTGGGGAATTTGCTTTTAGGCTCTTGGGTAACAAGGGGAAAATGAATTGCAATCTAGTAGAATCTTGACAATATAACCATTACATAGTGAGTGCTACTGCCAACAAAGAAAGATGAAGAGAGCAGTGTTTGATTCTGGTAAATTGTATCCATCACAATTTTGCTTCTGTAGAATAAATAGAGTATATGAAATAGCTAAGGATAATCTATTAGTTGTTTACTCAGTTGAACAGCAGAAGGAAGTCATTCCATTCTGGAAGAACTGTGAGTGTCCTTTCCAAAAAGATACAATTACTCTTATTTTGCAAACAATTATTAGATACATTTAATAAATGATACTTACCAGACAACACTTAACAAAGTATGTCCCTGTCAATAAGATAAAAGCACAACTCTTCTGATAAGAAAGCTACTTTTTTTAAATTTTTAAGATCAAAGAAATGACCGACAAAAAAAAAGTAATTTCAACTTTTGAAATACTGAATTTCTGAAGTCATTAAGCCACTGTTATGTACATAATATCTAGTAATTACTGTGTAAGTACAGTTCAGTGGAAATAAAATATTCTTTGCATAGACAGTCCAAGGAATATCACAAAACATTTCATTTCTTGCCCTATTCAGGACGTTGTGGTTCTTACAGTGTGAACCTGGGATCAGTATCCTGAAGCCCGTTTCCTTTCTGATCTACCTCCTCCTTGTTTTCTGCAAAATCTCACTTAGTCTTTAGTCCTCTGCCCTCAAGAGAAAGTTTGTCTTTCCATTGATAAAAGAGAAATAACTATAAACCAATTAGTGTTTTCTTTCTAATTTTGACCACCTCTCAGGAGAATAATGTCTGGGTTACTACATGAGTCTGCCTCTACTGATTTATCAAATGTGGGAAGGTCAAAGAAAGAAAATGGGGAGAAGAAGGAGAATCTCAACTTGCCAAATAACACATAAACTAACATTTTAAGCATTTATACCACATTTTTAAACTTGACTGCAATTTTAAAATATCTTAAAATTTCCATGCACATTTCAGGAAAGAACCTACAAACAATATATATAGTAATGAAAGTTGAAGATGAATATGGAACTAAAATAGCATCATTTGACTTAAATTTTACTTAAAAATTATCTTCAAAGCATTATTAAGTTAAAAATCATGTATCTATTCTAATATGTTACTGTTCTAGTGATGATAATCATGATAGCTAATATTATTGACCAGCTAATATGTGCCTGATACAGTTTCATACACTTCATAGTTATTTCATAATGGCAAATTAAATAAATGGTCATTATTCTAAGATACTGGATCTGGGTGAGCTTAAAATATTGTGGCTTGTGTTTTTCTAATGGTTTCTGGGATTGGAACCTGATTACTGGAGTTCAAGGGATAAAAGGTCAGTTTGTGAAACTCTTGGGTTTATTACTCTTCTTAACATTTTTTTAGAGACTGGAGTTGAAGAAAATAAATCCTAATGTTAATCTTCACTTGCTCATATTCATCTCTGAAACTCTTGAAAACATTGTTATTCTGGAGATGAAGCAATCTTTTATGTGACTATTCCAACTGGTTAAGCACCTGTAAGCAAATAATGAACATGCTTGTAATTCAGTAGTTCCACAGCTTGTAGAACAGTGTGTGAGTATCCACTCTGGAATGAACGTTGTTTATGCCAGTTTTACTAAATCTTTGGCTGTGGTGTCCTAAACTGCATCTCCTTCCACCAATTATCAGGACACATATATCCCATGAATTTAAGTTGAATATCTAATCCTTCTTAAAACATTGAAACTGCTTTTGAGCTGTCTAAAGATCTTTTCAATAGCAAGAATTTAACTTGGAAATTCCAAGATGTACAAAGAAGACATTATGTAAAGATATTCCTTTAGAATATAAAAACAAAGATGAAATTATATATTCCAAAATGGAATACCTATTGCCATGGATGCACGGTATTATATTGCTGCTGCTGCTGCTGCTGCCGAGTCACTTCAGTCGTGTCCGACTCTGTGCGACCCCATAGACGGCAGCCCACCAGGCTCCCTCGTCCTTGGGATTCTCCAGGCAAGAACACTGGAGTGGGTTGACATTTCCTTCTCCAATGCATGAAAGTGAAAAGTGAGAGTGAAGTCGCTCAGTCGTGTCCGACTCTTAGTGACCTCATGGACTGCAGCCCACCAGGCTCCTCCATCCATGGGATTTTCCAGGCAAGAGTACTGGAGTGGGGTGCCATTGCCTTCTCCGTATCATATTGAAGTGGTATAAAATAGCCAGAAGGCATGGTTTCCTGAATAGCACTGTGCTGAAAGGCTGCTTTTGTGCATGCAGCATCACTTCAGTCATGTCCAACTCTTTTTAGCCCCAAGAACACTGTAGCCCACTAGGCTCCTCTGTCCATGGGATTCTCAGGCAAGAATAGTGGAGTGGGTTGTCATTTCCTCCTCCTGGGGATATTCCTGACTCAGGAATCAGACCCATGTTTCTTATGTCTCCTGCATTGCAGGTGGGTTCTTTACCACTAGTGCCACTTGGGAAGGATGCTTTTAGTTGCATCTTAAATTTAAATTTGCTCAAATGGTTAAAAAAAATCATTGGATCATCTTTCCCCTCTCTCTTCAGCAAGACACCTGTTTCCAGGAGAATGCCAGGTACTGATTAACTTAAATATATTGTAGGCTATTAAGACCAATCACAATGAAAGGGAAATGGATTTTGCTGATTGGTTTATGTCAGTCTTAGACCACATCAGGAGCTGGAGGTAGCATCGCTTTTACGCAGAAACATTCTGTTCCACAATGAAAATGGAGTAGACTTGATAATAGAGGTAGAACCATAATGTCCAGTATATCTGTATTTTTAGTATTGGAAGTTTATTGCTGAGGGATTTTTCTCATCTGTCTCATATTTTTGGATCAAAGAAAAATATAAGCAAGTATTATTGAAAGATTAGAAAGTCTAAATTAAAAAAAAAAAATGTCAAGCTATCTGCAGTTGTTAGGGACAATCCCCTTTGGATCTCTTGTTTCTGCATGTCTCATGGACAGAGGCACTGATTGCCTTTGTTCCACATCACCTTTTCAAAGAGATTTATATAGTAAACATCCTTGGAAAATGGAGATAGTATCACCCTCTGTGGCAAAGGTCAGGGATGCTTACTGCCCTTTATAAAATATGTGGATGCCCTAAATTTGGGGTCCCTCACTTGTTTGGCACCACCTGATCTACTTTTCATTGCTCTGTGGAATTGGAACTTGGGGAAATGGCACAAATACTGATAAACACTGGCTGCTGATATTGCCATCAGTAATACATGGTTCTTTGCCTCTGACCAGGATTCTCCTTTCTTCTACCAGCATCTATGAACCTGTGGCAAGGTAACCTATTAGCCTACAAGTAGGGTAAATTTCAGACTCTTCACAGTTCTTAAATGCCAGATATGGTTAATATGTGAAACAGACAAGTATTCTACCTTTCATATTCCCTTTAGTAGATACATGTGAAACTTATACCCTCTACTAAAACTGCTATATGGAAGCCACAAAATTACCATATTTGCTGATTTTCCTGGACTGCTAGCATTTCCGGGAGACTGCTACATCAAGAGTCACTCTGTACTCATGCAGAATGAATTCCAATCCAAGGTTCCTTTTATTAAGTCCATACCACACTTTTTGTATCATTTCATTATTTGGCTGGAAGAATTAGGCAAAAGAAAAATCGGGCTTACAGTTTTCCCCTATATATAGATTCTCTAAGCAAAGTCTTACCAGGACTCCTGGCATTGTTCTAGATAGTACTTTAAATTTTAGCAAAGGAAATACTTTGAGGCCCACTTTTTGTTTCAACAGTACTTGCCTTGTTTGTTTTTCAATTAATTTTATTTTATTTATTTTTTTATTCTTTTTCTTTTTCTTTTATTTTTTTTACTTTACAGTACTGTATTGGTTTTGCCATACATACATTGGCATGAATCTGCCACGGGTGTACATGAGTTCCCAATTCTGAACCCCCCTCTGACCACCCTCCCCATATCATAGAAGCAACTGGCCTGAGTTTGATTTGTACCTGAGTTCAACTACTTAAGCTTATTTATAGTTTTGAATAACTGATCTTGCAATTTTACATTTAATATCCTAATACTATATAGGTTGGTTTATATAGTATTGGTTTTAAATACTATATAAGTTGGTTTTAAATCACTGTGACCATACTTTTGTCAATTCGGTTCAGTTCAGTCACTCAGTTGTGTCCGACTCCCCGCGACCCCATGAATCGCAGCATGCCAGGCCTCCCTGCTCATCACCATCTCCCAGAGCTCACTCAGACGTCCATCGAGTCCATGATGCCATCCAGCCATCTCATCCTCTGTCGTCCCCCTCTCCTCCTGCCCCCAATCCCTCCCAGCATCAGAGTTTTTTCCAATGAGTCAACTCTTCTCATGAGATGGCCAAAGTACTGGAGTTTCAGCTTTAGCATCATTCCTTCCAAAGAAATCCCAGGGTTGATCTCCTTCACAATGGACTGGTTGGATCTCCTTGCAGTCCAAGGGACTCTCAAGAGTCTTCTCCAACAACACAGTTCAAAAGCATCAATTCTTCGGCGCTCAGCCTTCTTCACAGTCCAACTCTCACATCCATACATGACCACAGGAAAAACCATAGCCTTGACTAGACGGACCTTAGTCGGCAGAGTAATGTCTCTGCTTTTGAATATGCTATCTAGGTTGGTCATAACTTTCCTTCCAAGGAGTAAGCGTCTTTTAATTTTATGGCTGCAGTCGCCATCTGCAGTGATTTTGGAGCCCCCCCAAAATAAAGTCTGACACTGTTTCCCCATCTATTTCCCATGAAGTGATGGGACTGGATGCCATGATCTTCGTTTTCTGAATATTGAGCTTTAGGCCAACTTTTTCGCTCTCCTCTTTCACTTTCATCAAGAGGCTTTATAGCTCCTCTTCACTTTCTGCCATAAGGGTGGTGTCATTTGCATATCTGAGGTGATTGATATTTCTCCCAGCAATCTTGATAAGCAGGGCAACAATATACAGCCTTGACATACTCCTTTTCCTATTTGGAACCAGTCTGTTGTTCCATATCCAGTTCTAACTATTGCTTCCTGACCTGCATACAGATTTCTCAAGAGGCAGGTTAGGTGGTCTGGTATTCCCATCTCTTGAAGAATTTTCCACAGTTTATTGTGATCCACACAGTCAAAGGCTTTGGCATAGTCAATAAAGCAGAAATAGATGTTTTTCTGGAACTCTCCTGCTTTTTCGATGATCCAGGGGATGTTGGCAATTTGACCTCTGGTTCCTCTGCCTTTCTAAAATTAGTAAAGAGTAATATGGTAGTCTTGCTTTCACTATAACCCTCTTCTACATGGAACAAAAGAGAGGCAGTTTCTCTTTGGGTACTTAAATGCTGCTTTCTGTGCACTTTCTCAATTTACCTCTCTTCGTCTTCTGAGCAAGCTTTCTTTTGGGTTCCTAATGACCTCCCACCCCTACTTACTCCTTTCCTTCCCTTCAAAGATCAAGTTTCAGAAGAGCTTACACAAGTGTAAATTATTAGTAATGCTTAGTATTACCACATAACATCTCCTTTCAAGTACTGCTCAAACCCTAGTCATAAGCATGGCTTTTAGTTAAACAAACACAAATTATAAATATCAGAAGAGCTTTTAGGGCTTGGGGGAGTATTCCTGGTACCAGAAAACACACCATATAACATCTACTTTTAACTTCTAATGATAATATAATCTCACCTTATCTCAATTTTTCCTTCTATAAAATGAAAATACTGCTCTCTGCTTGTACTTATATGATAATAAAGATTTTTAAAAAAAGGTTTGAGTAAAAATAAAGTATAACATTTTAAGCCTTGATTCTCTCCTAGAGGAATTTACCATTCTTTATATTGAGAAAAAAAAAGGTAATATAACTTTGCTTTTAGTTTGTGCTATGTGAGTCCATGGACTGTAGCCTGCCAGGCTCCTCTGTCCATGGGTTCTTCAGGCAAGATACTGGAGTGAGTTGCAATTTTCTACTCCAGGAGATCTTTCTGACACAGGGATAGAACCAGTATCTCTTGTGTCTCCTGCTTTGGCAGGTGGGTTCTTTACTACTGTGCCACCTGGGAAGCAGTTTGTGCTACAGTAGCTTATGGTTTCTGGCTTGATGCTTTCTTTGTAGGAAGGTGTATTCCTGCCAGGAAGGCTCTCTGGCTGCCCAGGAATGGGATGCTTGCTCTTGAAATTGAGAATTCAGTTGTTGTTGTTTCCTTCTTTTGTCTGCACCATGCAGCATGCAGGCATGCAAGATCTTAGTTTCCTGAACAGGAATCAAACCTGCAGCCCCTGCAGTGGAAACGCAGAGTCTTAACCACTGGACTACCAGTGATGTCCAGATAATTCAGCTTTTGATAACTTCACAGACAACCTGTTTTTTTGTGACTCTTGAGATTTAATAGATACTGGGATGCAATTACTGGTTAACAACAAATATACAGGTTAACAACAAATATAAAATAAAATGATCAGTGCTTAGGTATGCAAGTTCAGTTCAGTCGCTCAGTAGTGTCCGACTCTTTGCGACCCCATGAATCGCAGCACGCCAGGCCTCCCTGTCCATCACCAACTCCTGGAGTTCACCCAAAGTCATGTCCATCAAGTCGGTGATGCCATCCAGCCATCTCATCCTTTGTCGTCCCCTTCTCCTCCTGCCCCCAATCCCTCCCAGCATCAGAGTCTTTTCCAATGAGTCAGCTCTTCGCATGAGGTGGCCAAAGTATTGGAGTTTCAGCTTTCGCATCAGTCCTTCCAGTGAACACCCATTGAGGTCATTATTAGAGTCAGAGCATAGTATAAAATGGTTACGGCACAGGCTCTGGAGTCTAACTGCAGAGATCACATTTTGGGTATGCTATTTGTTAGCTGTGTAACCTTGGGCAAGTCACCCAACCACTCTGTGCCCCAGTGTCACCCACTATAAATTGAGAATGAGAGCACTTACCTTGTAGAATTGCTATGAAAATCAAATGAGTTAGCACACATGAAGTATTTAGTACAAAATGAACACAAATAAATATTGTTAAATAATAATAATTGAAAAAATAATAAACCATGGAGAAAGAGAAGAAAGTTTCAAATATGGACCAAAGTCCTGAAGGATAAAATCTGACTTTTAAAAAAAGAAACGTTAGTATGTTGATGTTTGTAATGAACTACAGCCCTGCCTTCTTAGAATTCACAAGAAGAAAGAAAATTTATATTAGAGACATTTACTCTATAGTCCTGAATGTAGTAAAACAGCATAAAATGTTTTAAACTTGTTGATAATTCTCATATTAGTCTCATATCTTTTATCTGAATGAGATAATGTACAATTTTACATACCTATTATTGTGCCACATAGACTACAAATGCCCAGTAAATTCATAGATGTTCATGGCCACCCATGCAGAAATGAAATATTTAACTACAAGAATATCTTGTGCTTAGGAAGCTATTTGCTGACATCTCTTCCTCTGATATTTGGTGAACATGCAAAGTGATTTATGCACAACTTGAAGGAAATGCTCCCATAGTGACTTTCAGAATATTTTGAGAATACTAGTAATACATATTTTAAAAGTGCTTTCTACTGTGAAGTTTTTCAATTTTTTTGTTTGTTTTATCATGTAAAAGCACATTAGGCAAACTAATCATCTGGGGAACTCCTTAGTTTATCTCATCAAAAACAGTAAGAGTCTATGGGTGTCTATTTTTAATAATAAAGCAGATAAATTGTGATATGTATTAATTATGGTTATTAATTTAACTTTTGTTAAAGGAAAGATTCATTGTTATGCTTTTCATGTAGAACAGTCCTTTATTACTTTTAACTAACATTAAACATTTCCATAGTAGAAATTTAGTTTAGTTCAGTTACAGCAGTTATTAAAGAAAATTAAGCATTTTTTTGTATTTATATAAAACTAACTACAGTTGCCCCTTTTGGTAATAAAACCAGATATATCAGAGTTCAGATTTGCCAAAGAGATGAACAAAAGGATGACAACTTGTGTTCCAAGTGATTTTTTAATTTTCAAAAGAGTTTCTTTAAGTAGTTGCCCTCCTATTATATGTCAGCATTAGTTGCAGATCATTCTTCTCAAGAAAATTTAGTGGGCCAAGAAATCTAAACCTTACATGTTAGATGTCACTGCTAATTAGAGTTCAATCATGTAAAAAGTTATAATGTAAGTCAATGGGAAATTATAATTTCCAGACTTAATTTTCATATTACATATCCGATGTAAAATGAAAAGGTTCATACCATATGCCTTTAAAATCAGATTTGAGGGACAGAATGTTAGGATATACTGAAGAAATCAGTTATTGGAGGGAAAATGATGTCAGTGGTTCCATCTCTAGCCATAATTGGTATTATAATGTTAACAGTTTATGTGAACTTTAATATCCAAACATATTTTCACATGCTTAGATGGTGTTTATATTTTTCATGCTAAAAATTTGATGCTGAAGTTTTGTGAAATAATTAATAAATAGGCATTTTTGCTGATGGCATGATGAAAACAGCCTCTCACCTGACTGATAATTAAGCCATTAAAAAAAAATATTTGGGGGGGAAGTTTTATATAAAAGCAATTTTTTCTCACTGATGCATATTGGCTAGGCTGCTTTGATATTCAAATGCATAAGAGTTAGAATTAATATTATAAAAACTGGGACCTAGAAGCCAACAACATAATCACATTTAACATTATTGACTATAGCTGAAGTAAACTACATAGCTGAGGATTAGAAAAGTTAAAGTTTGCCTTGTCAAGGGATCATTCACTATATTTTATGTGATTGTGAAATTTCTAACTTTTTTAGCTTAATTCAAAGGCTAGCAGACTTCTTCCTACACATCTCAGTTCTTCCAGAAATGTTAATTGGCACACCTAAACAAGGAGGGTAAAACTGTATGTCTGAAAAAGGATATTAAAAACTAGTATTCCTATGTGTTTTGTACAAGTGTAAACAATCACTTCATGGGAAATAAATGAGGAAACAGTGGAAACAGTGGAAACAGTGTCAGACTTTATTTTGAGGGGCTCCGAAATCACTGCAGATGATGACTGTAGCCATGAAATTAAAAGACACTTACTCCTTGGAAGGAAAATTATGACCAACCTAGATAGCATATTAAAATCAGAGACATTACTTTGCCAACAAAGGTCGTCTAGTCAAGGCTATGGTTTTTGCAGTGGTCATGTATGGATGTGAGAGTTGGACTGTGAAGAAAGCTGAGCACCGAAGAATTGATGCTTTTGAACTGTGGTGTTGGAGAAGACTCTTGAGAGTCCCTTGGACTGCAAGTCGATCCAACCAGTCCATCCTAAAGGAGATCAGTCCTGGGTGTTCATTGGAAGGACTGATGCTAAAGCTGAAACTCCAGTACTTTGGCCACCTCATGTGAAGAGGTGACTCATTGGAAAAGACTCTGATGCTGGGAGGAATTGGGGGCTGGAGGAGAAGTGGACAGCAGAGGATGAGATGACTGGAAGGCATCACCGACTCAATGGACATGAGTTTGAGTGAACTCCGGGAGTTGGTGATAGACAGGGAGGCCTGGTGTGCTGTGATTCATGGGGTCACAAAGAATCAGACATGACTGAGTGACTGAACTGAACTGAATTGAAATAATACCGTATTATCTTTTGAAAAGTATATATGTATATAGTTACCATAGTCATATATAACATATATAGTTAGAGTTTTTCACCCAGATCAGGATACATAGCCTTAAAATATGACCAGCTTGCTTCCATGCACAATCAAATCTGTGAGTATCTAATTTTGGTGCTAAAAATAAAATTTCTATGTAGAATACTATCCAGGATCCTTTTGTTATCATATTTTCTCAGAGAATGTATCTATTACACAAGTCAGGCCTAAAGGTCATTAATAATTATAAGGGCTATTATAAAATCAATTTCATTTGCTAGTAATGTTGAATTACTAGGAAAAGAGTAAGTTAAAAAAAATTATGAGATTTGATTTTAATTTTTTCACAGAATTGATCATTTACCTGTGTGGACTTCAGTAGTTGCAGCACATGGACTCAGTAGTTGCTGCCCCAGGGCTCTAGAGCACAGACTCTATAGTTGTGGCACATGGACTTAGTTGCCCCCAGCATGTGGGATTTTCCCAGACCAGGGATCAAACCCATTTCTCTTGCATTGGCAGGCAGATTCCTTGCCACTGAGCCACCAGGGAAGCCCCTGAGTTTATTATTTGTAAATTTTTTGATTATGGCCATTCTGCTTGGTGTGAGGTGATATCACATTGTGGTTTTCATTTGTTTTTCTCTACTAGTAATACAGAGCATCTCTTCATGTGTCTGTTGGCCATCTGTACATCTTCTTTGGAGAAATGTCTATTTAGACTTTTTGCTCATTTTTTGAATGTTTTTTTGTTTTGTTTTTTATTGAGCTGTATGAGATGTTTGTATATTTTGGAAATAAAGTGTTTGTTGGTTGCACCATTTGCAAATATTTTCTTCCAGTCCATAGATTGTCTTTTGTTTTGTTTCTGGTTTCCTTTGTTGGGCAGAAGTTTTTAAGTTTGATTAAGTCCCATTTATTTATTTTTGTTTTTATTTCTTTTGCTGTGGGAGGCTGACCTAAGAAATATTTGTATGATTTATGTCAGAGAATGCTGTGCCTGTGTTCTCTTTTGGGAGTTTTATAGTGTTGTGTCTTATATTAAAGTATTTAAGCCATTTTGAGTTTATTTTTGTCTGTGAGTGTATGTTCTAACTTCATTGATTTACGTGCAGGTGTCCAACTTTCCCAACACCACTTGCTGAAGAGACTGACTTTTCTCTATAGTGTATTCTTCATTGTTGGAGATGAATTGACTGTAGGCATGAAGGTTTATTTCTGAGCTGTCTATTCTGTTCCATTGATCCGTAGATCCTTTTTTTTTTTTTTTTTTTGGCCAAAATCATTTTATTTTGATTACACAGCTTTGTAATATTGTCTCAAGGCTGGGAGGGTTATGTCTCCAGTTTTGTTCTTTTTCATTAGGATTGGAAACATGAAAGGGTTCTGGGGAGGGATCTGACCTAAGGACTCTAAGATTTTTCTTTTTTCCTACTTTGTAAAAGACTTCTGTTGCACTGTATATAAAGTACATCCACTTTTCCAGACAAATGATCAGACTATACAGTTTGATTTTCTTCAGAGCACTGCTGCTGCTGCTGCTGCTGCTGCTGCTAAGTAGCTTCAGTCGTGTCCGACTCTGTGCAACCCCATAGACGGCCTCCCACCAGGCTCCCCCAGCCCTGGAATTCTCCAGGCAAGAATACTGGGTCACCATGTCCTTCTCCAGTGCATGAAACTGAAAAGTCAAAGTGAAGTCGCTCAGTCGTGTCCAACTCTTAGCGACCTCATGGACTTGCTGCAGCCTGCCAGGCCCCTTGGTCCATGGGATTTTCCAGGCAAGAGTACTGGAGTGGGGTGCCATTGCCTTCTCCGCTTCAGAGCACTAACCAACGTTAATTAGTAACCATCCTCACTTTTATACATATCTTCAGTTCAGTTCAGTCACTCGGTCATGTCCAACTCTTTTTTGACCCCATGAACTGCAGCACACAAGGCCTACCTGTCCATCACCACCTCCCGGAGTTTACTCAAACTCATGTCCATCGGGTCGGTGATGCCTTCCAGTCATCTCATCCTCTGCCATCCCTGATCTTTGTTTTCTGAATGTTGAGCTTTAGGCCAACTTTTTCACTCTCCACTTTAACTTTCATCAAGAGGCTTTTTAGTTCTTCTTCACTTTCTGCCATAAGGGTGGTGTTAGCTGCATATCTGAGGTTATTGATATTTCTCCTGGCAATCTTGATTCCAGCTGTGCTTCTTCCAGCCCAGTGTTTCTCATGATGTACTCTGCATAGAAGTTAAATAAGCATGGTGCCAATATACAGCCTTGACATACTCCTTTTCCTATTTGGAACCAGTCTGTTGTTCCATGTCCAGTTCTAACTGCTGCTTCCTGACCTGCATACAGGTTTCTCAAGAGGCAGGTCAGGTGGTCTGGTGTTCCCATCTCTTTCAGAATTTTCCACAGTTTATAGTGATCCACACAGTCAAAGGCTTTGGCATAGTCAATGAAGCAGAAGTAGATGTTTTTCTGAAACTCTCTTGCTTTTTCGATGATCCAGCGGATGTTGACAATTTGATCTCTGGTTCCTCTGCCTTTTCTGAAACCAACTTGAACATTTGGAAGTTCATGGTTCATGTATTGCTGAAGCCTGGCTTGGAGAATGTTGAGCATTACTTTACTAGCCTGTGAGATGAGTGCAGTTGTACGGTAGTTTGAGCATTTTTTGGCATTGCCTTTCTTTGGGATGGGAATGAAAACTGACTTTTCCAGTTCTGTGGCCACTGCTGAGTTTTCCAAATTTGCTGACGTATTTAGTGTAGCACTTTCAGAGAATCATCTTTTAGGATTTGAAATAGCTCAACTGGAATTCCATTAACTTCACTAACTTTGTTCGTACATATCTTAACCTGATCTTTGTGTTTGTTCCTCAATAAACATGTAAATACCATGAAATCAGTAAACATGCCAGTCTTCCTCAGGCACATATGAATCAAGAACAGATGGAAATAAAACAAAATCAACAATAATAAGAACAACAAAAGCAATTTCGTATCCTACAAATAAAATACTCCAGTACTGCTTTCTAATTCATGATTCTTTCTTTACCAAGGTCACATCTAAAGTTTATCATGACTGTTAAGGAAGTTTAAAAATGCTATTATTTCAGTTATTGGAATTTTATTTTTAGGATTTTTGATTATTGTTATTGCTCTGTGTCCATCTGCTCTTCTTTTGTATTTGACTGTAAAAGAGAGTGAAAAAGTTGGCTTAAAACTCAACATTCAGAAAACTGAGATCATGGCATCTGGTCCCATCACTTTATGGCAAATAGATGGAGAAACAGTGGAGACACAGTGACACAGACTTTATTTTTGGGGGCCCCAAAATCACTGCAGATGGTGATTGCAGCCATGAAATTAAAAGATACTTACTCCTTGGAAGAAAAGTTATGACCAACCTAGACAGTATATTCAAAAGCAGAGACATTACTTTGCCGACTAAGGTCTGTCTAGTCAAGGCTATGGTTTTTCCTGTGGTCATGTATGGATGTGAGAGTTGGACTATAAAGAAAAATGAGCACCGAAGAATTGATGCTTTTGAACTGTGGTGTTGGAGGAGACTCTTGATAGTCCCTTGGACTGCAAGGAGATCCAACCAGTTCATCCTAAAGGAGATCAGTCCTGGGTGTTCAATGGAAGGACTGATGCTGAAGCTGCAACTCCAATATTTTGGTCACCTGATGTGACTAATTGATTTTTGAAAAGACCCTGATGCCAGAAAAGATTGAGAGCAGGAAGAGAAGGGGATGACAGAAGATGAGATAGTTGGATGGCATCAGCAACTCAATGGACATGAGTTTGAGTAAACTCTGGGAGTTGGTGATTGACAGAGATGGCTTGTACGCTGCAGTCCATGGGGTCACAAAGAATCCTACACATCTGAGCAACTGAACTGAACCTAACTGACAGTTAAGTGTCCTGGTTTGACAGCATTTGCATTTTATTTGGAGAAGCAAACAAAAAACTATGTTAACAAATTACTGTGAACATTTCAAATGATATTTAGTGCTTTGAAGAAAAAAAAGCAGTAGAGTGAAGGGTAGTTTGGTGATTTTCTTGGAAAAGGGAGTGGACTTTATGTAAAGAGACAACAGAAAAGTTGGACAAAGCCAAAGATGGAAGCAGAGCCCTCTCAGAGTCTTTCGGGCATATTCTCCCGGTAGAGCGCCCTCTGTCTTTCCCCTCAGGGCTGATTTGCTGCTATTAAAAGGTCAGTTCACTTACCTCCAATACTTCAGCAAGTCTTACTTGTCCGTAATGCGTACTCCCACTCTTAGAGGGCTTCCCAGGTGGTTCAGTGGTAAAGAGTCCACCTGCCACTGCGGGAGATGCGGGTTCTGTCTCTTGGTTGGGAATATGCCCTGGAGACAGATATGGCAACACACTTCAGTATTTTTGTCTGGAAAATTCCATGGGCACAGGAATGTCGTGGGCTACAGTCCATGGGGTTGCAAAGGGTCAGACATGACTGAGCACAGCTGCAAGCAAGCAAGCACTCTTCTTGGAGCTGCATGAAGTGAAATAAACCAACCATTTCAGAGGAGAAAACAAGTTGCAGAAAGTCAGCTCACAAGACTGACCACTATTTATGCAGAGAAATTCATTAACTGATGGAGAGGATGGTCTCCATGACAGAATAGAAAACAGTTTTATAGTCAAGTTTTACAATTGCAAAACCTTCACTCTCCCTTCCCCCTGAAATAAAAGCTAAATTCAAACCTAAGATACAAGGGCAGTATTTCCCAAAATATTTTCTCACACCTAGAGCTCAAGGTTTAGTTTAAAACACAGATTCCTAGTCCCAAGCCAGACTTAATAATTGTGGGAATGGAACCTAGGAATCTATATTTTTGTCAAGTTAGCCACAATGAAACTTTGCAAGTATAAATTTCATAACCACTATCAAACAGTGACTCTTCTTATTTTAAGGTATCTTTATTCACATTTATTTTCTATGATTTAGATCTTACATGAGCTAAAGTTTAATCATGTAATGAAATGACTATGGTAAACTAAAAAAATTATTCAGAAGTTTAAACTGAGAAGAATTATAAAATAGTGGGTGCTTCAGTTTTCTTACTAGAGCTTTGAAAGCTATGAAGGGAGGCCTCCAGTCATAAAAACATACATTACTGCCTTCTGATGAATGCAAGATACTTACTAATTCTATTGTGGGACATTTCCATAACATGTTCAAGTTTCATTTTGAGTTGAAAGAGTTAAGTATTTGAAGCAACTAATGGCAGATCTAATTCTCAAACAAACCATCTATAATGTAAAACAGAGGATTCAAATCTTCTCCCTTTATGGTGAGATTCTTATTTTAACTAAGTTCAGTTTTCTTAGTGCAAAGTACTGGGTAACCCCCCAAAGGAAACCAAGTGAAACTTCCAAAGTACTGAGTAAAGCCAGGTTCATGACTGCTGTCATAGAGTTTGCATTCTAATGGAGCGACACATCATAATCAATAAAAATCGCAAATAAACATACAGTTATAAATTGACCTTGTCTACAGTTAATAATCTAAATTTTCTATGAAATCCATCTGACAAAAGTAAATCCAAAGTAATCAGGCCCTTCCATGTGACAATAAAAATTACTACAGGGATTGTCAGCCCCATATTTTGTTTTGACTTAGTTTAATATTTATCTCCTAAAAGTGTCATGTTTCTCTCCCTGTCACATAATTTATCTGTAAGAACATCTGTTGTGTGTGTGTGAGACGTCTGTGAAATGATTAATTTGACAAAAGGTTTTGGAAATAGCTAATAACAGCAATGAGCCTGTAGGGCATGATCACTCAGTGATGTGGTTAGAAATGGTCTTCAGTATTCCTCAAGGGTCTCATGGGTTGAGAATTTTATTCTGTTGGAAAGTAAAGCAGTAGTTTTATTTTTGTTCCTGATATTCCAAGACTCAACTAGCTTTTCCAAAATGGGGAATTTCTCCAGCCAGTTTAAACCAGGTCTTCTGAAAACAAGGTGGCCGGATCCTCTTGTGGGGTGGAAAGGCCGCTGCTTTTGCCCGTGAACTTCAGCCATGAGTTCGTGGAATTTCAGCTTTAGCAGAAGTGTTAGGTCGCTTCAATTTTGTAGAAGCAGTGATTTGTGTTTTTAAAAATTGCATCCACTTATTTATAAAATGTGAAAATTATGAGACTTGAGCTTGCCTGTCTTAATATCTTTGACTCAGAGTAAACATGCCAACTGGAGGAAGCAGTTGCACCAGGAGTGATTATGAATTCATGAGTGTGCTGGGGTGATAAGCCATCTCTGAACCAGTCGCCTAATGGCAATTCCTATCTTGTTGCACATCCACTCACACTGTTGATACCGTGAGATGCACTCCTTCACTTACCCTGCTTAGCACCCACATCCTGAGTGCTAAGTTATGGATATTCAGGAAGAGCACTGGGAGGGTGTGTGGCATTTCTGTGTCAGCTGAGACAAAAGATTTGGCACATGCCATCAGTTGGCATTGACTCAGGTGTTCTAGGCTGCCTTCAATAATGTGATATGACAGCAACAGTAAAAGCTGGGTCGGGGGAGAAATTGGGTTTTACAACTCCACGATTAAAAAAAGAGTTTGAATCTGTCAAAACACCTTTCAAACTTTCTCATAACCTGCTTCCTAAGTTATGATCCCAGAGGAAAATTAGCTGGAGAAAACTGTTCTGCTGTCCAGTGTCTGTACTGGGGGGCAGGTAGCTAGGGCCTGGCCATTTCTCTCTCTCCCTATTATGTACAGTTCAGCATTTGTATAATTTATTTCTTCATACATATTTCATTATTATTAATCATCATAAATAAGTTGCATCTTTTAATGACATAGAGGTTGAAGAAATAGACTGTGTCAGTGTGTGACAGTGCTGCACAGTCATCATTAAGGGGATTTATTATTTTGGGGAAAAAAGCAAGTGGAAAAGACTCAGCTCAGTAGTCAAAAGTGCAGTTTGGGGTTTATTGTGCAAAAACCTAAAGTGGAAACGGTTCTGAAACTGTTTAACATATATGTAATTCAAACAAGCTTCTTGACAAGGCCTTCAGTGCATTCATGCTAGCACAACAAAGTTCTCTGCCCAAGTTATTCCTTTCAAGCTTCCTAGTTTAAGCACAACATGAATACCTTGGCCATAGGAACTCAGTGAAGCAGCAAACACTGAGCTTAGTATCTCTCCTACAAATAGCAGGATTCTGGAAGCCTCCTTTTGGTCCCTTCAGAGGCAGTTAATAGTTTTGAATACACCTGGAGATTATTAATCCTGGGAGCGACCTCCAAGCAGCAGGTCACATTTCACTTTGGTAAGAAACCAACAAAAGAGAGAGTTTTTTTTAATGTAGGCAATTTTTATTTTAATGTTTTTTGCCTGAAAACTGTTCTACCTTCCTTTGGCAAAGAAATAAAAATTTCCAGGCTAGGGAACTTCAATGTATCCTATGAATATTACATTTTTACCTCGATTTAACAGTTTCAAACAGGAAAAAAGAAAAAAAAAAGCTTGAAAACCCACGTCAGGCAGGGTGGTTTTGTTCTCTGGAGTTTACCTGGAGAGATGGCCACCGTGGAAACAGGGCCAGTATGCATCAAGAAAGGCACTCTTTTCAAGGCTGCTGTATGATCACTGACTCATAGTCCCACCAGCTCAGCATGGGCTTAGGTACTTTTGATTTCTGGTTTGACTCATAATTGAAGAATGGACAAAATGTATCAGCAACTTGGTAAGGTGACTTCAAACTCTTAAAAATTGGTGCTATCACTTAAAATTTAAATGCAGATTTCTTACCACACTGTATAATAGGGTTTACTATAAATCAATGCTCTTAACCCTGCCTGCACATTAGTATCCCTAAGGGAGCTTTTAAAACAGTAGGAATGTCCAGTCCCGCCCAGTATCTGATTTTAATTGATCTGATATGAGGTTCAGAAATTTTTTTTTAAAAGCTTTCTGGATGATTCTAATGTGCAACCTGAGGTTGAGAACAACTGCTCTAAAAGCAGAATAAATATGGAAGTTATTTTGATCATTTGCCCAAGTATATTTTATGTTTTAGTTTTTGAGACCTACGGAGGGCATTCACTGATATATTACAACATCTTGAATCTTAGTTTAGAGAGTTTTGAGACAGTGAATCGTTTGTATTTTTTTCTTATTCTTTCCATTTTTGTGTTTTATTTTCTTTTCCCCTGTCTCTTCAGCACACACCCACACCCACACCCACATACACCCTAACATTACCCCACACACAAATAGGCATACACATGCACTTTGGTGTTATAATTGTTGCTGTTGCTTTACTTTGGAAATGTATAAAATGTGAAAGTGCTTTGTATTTCATTCAGGTTAACCAAAAATGTATTCTTTGTCTAACTTCGGTCATCCTTTGTTCACCAAGCAAACGCTGGTAGGGCATCATGTAATTAAGAAATGGGGGAAAAAAATTTCCCAACCCGTGACAACGGCAGATGATAATTGACACTTAAAAATATAGTACCATGCATAATACAGATATTTATCTCAGTTCCCAGGTGAAGCAAGAAACTGAGGTAAATGCTTTAAAAATTCACCTAAATTGTCCTATCAATTATAATGAGCATGAGAACTTTTTGTTTGAGTATTTGGGTAATTTCATAATTTTTGACTAAATGCACAAAAGTAATATTAGTAGTCAAATCAAAGTGAAGGTGAAATAATGTCTGGTTCATATTAAAGGAGAAAAATAAATCTTCTGGATTCATAGAGAAGGAATGTCCCTTGAAAGTCAAGTCCGTTCACCTTCATTTAAAAATAAGGAAATTGAGGCTAAGAGAATTTCCAGTTTTTCTCTTGTAATTTCTTTGCTTATATTAAGAGCAAAAGCAACTGGCTTCTCTAACAGACAAAAGCAGAGTTTAAAAGTTAGAGAAGTTTATAATTAAGTGATTTATTTTATTATGAGTCCAAATTAAATGATATCCACATGGCTCTGTCACTTAATCTTGTACCTGTGATGGATTTTAAACTGCAAGGAAAAAGTGAATATAGCCATTCGAAGATGTTAATATCAACAAAATTAGAAGTATTTGAAAATCTCGTACAACTCATGATGTATGAATATGTTACCATGTAATTATCTAGAGCTCTGTACCTTGAAATAGAGTGAAGGTAAGTGCCTGTGATTAGGCCTCATTATACATACTGAACCTATTACAACACATCTCATCTCAAAATGGATTTATAGTAATAAATATTCTTATCAAAAAATGTATATGAAAAGTAAATATTTGACTTAAAAACTGTACCAGTAAAATAAATTTAATCACAAATATGTTAGATAAATAGGTCCTATCTGGTAACAAATACTGAAATAAAAACATGAGATGTTTGATATATGATCACACACTGACTTTTTTTCCCTTTTGGTGATACTAAATGTTCAAGAGTTTGGTACTATATTTCACTCTCTAATTGAACATGTTAATGTCCAAATGACAGAAACTTCAAATATATTGTTACCATAGTGAGCATTATTTAAAATATTTTAAACATCATACACCCCAGGCAGAGACTTTTATTCAACAGCATGAATAAAAGATATACTTACATTTGCCAGTGAGATTTGGGCAAAGAATATTAAAACTGCTGAAAGACGTTGTTTCTTGGTGCTCTGGAATATAGCTAGAAACACTTAAAAGACCCTAATGAAATGGTCTTCATCTTGGAGATCTAAATAAAATGTCAAAGTAAAGTTAAAAGTTCCCCTAGTCTCTGAGACACAAATATTGAAATACTATGAGAAATTCGATTTAATTGGTGTTTGGCACCTACTCAACTGTGAATTATTTACATGGATCCATGTGAAAATCTGGGTGTAGATACAGAACTACTTTTGAGAGTCCTTAGGAACAAGGTAGAAATGAGATCAGTATTATTTTTTTGTTTTGATTTGGAATAGAATCTTGGACCCATTCTGGAATATTCCAGGAGCCCAAGCAAAGCCTGGAATAAGACTGACTTCTGGGAGAAATTACAGCAGAGTCATCAAGAGATGGGCTTTGGGATCCTGCAGACTTAAATCCTAGTCTGAAATCTAGCTTCTTTACTAGTAACCTTTAACATATTGGCTAAATTACTTAATCTTTCTAAGCCTTTGTTTTCTCATCTGTTAAACAGTAACATCTACTTTAAAAGGTTATTGTGCAGATAAAATAAGGTCAATCTATATAGAAGGCTTTGCCTAATACCCACCACATAGTAAAAGTACAATTCTACCATTCAACATGTGTTTCTGTGGATCAGTAGGATGGACTACACAATTTTTGGCACCCAGCAGAAAATGAAATGTGGGCCCCCTGTCCAAAAATCAGGGAAAAGTTGCATTAAAAGTATGAACTATAAAGTCTTTTCTTTCTTCACGCTTCTCTCTTTTGATGTGACATTTTGTTTGTTTTTTTGTTTTGTCTTTTTGCAACTGTTTTAATTAAGAAAAAATTAAAATATTTAATTAGCATGAATTTTACTCATTATTATGTTGTACAGTGTCAATTTTAAATGAAAGTATAAGAGCATTTAATCCATATCCAGACTTCCCAAAATTTGCATTTCATGCTAATTCATATTTTATAGCTCATATATGCATATACTTTGTTTTTAATAAAACAGAAATATTGCATAGAACTAATTCAGCTGTTTTTATTTCACTTCTTAATATGTGCACTTTCTATTAGCACTGTCTCCTTTTGTCCTTATTAAGGGAGGACCAAAGAGAGAAGGAACTGTGTTTTTCCTTATCTTCCCTTTCCTTGTACATACTTTTCTGTGTTAAGTGATGGACTATGGAAGTAACATGGTAATAGATTTCCTGGGCCATTCATGTTTCTTAGAACTCCATTGTTCTTTGCATTTTTGAAGCAAATTCTGGCTTAGATAGAAAGTGTGGTCTCCTGGGGTGATCAGTACCCCATTTACCTTATAAGTAAGTAAATAAGAAATTCACTTAATTGTAATAACTTTGAGTCTTCTTGAATTCCATGTATGTGGGTCTGTCAGAATTTTCTGCTCATGGGACATCACAAACATAATTGGGCAGCAAAGAAGATATATTTTGAGTGAATTTCTTCTACTCACATCATGCTTCATTGTCCCATTACCCTTTACTTAAAAAGCGCAAGTTCACAGATAAAATTATTATTGCCTAGATGGTGACAGCAGTGTTAAACTAAACAGAAGGCCAAGTGAAGTTGCACAGGTTATGTACCCATAAAGCCAGCCCTTTGGATTAGGTATTGTTTTATGTGCTGAGAAACCTTGCTAACAGTTCAGTCTATGCCATTGTTTCATGGAACTTACTAGGAAATGAATAGTTCAGTGAAGAAAATTCAGAAGATGACAGTGTAATTAAGAAAATAAAATAGGAAGAAGTGTTGGTTGAATGTTACAGATCAGTGATTGGATGGGCCACTTTAGATAGGGTTATTAAGAAAGACTTATCTCCAGAGCTGACATTTGAGCAGATACCTGCATGATAAATCGTGTTATACAAAGATGTGAGGGAATCAAGTTCCTGCCGGAAGGAAGAACAGGCACTGTGTTTCTAAGTGGAGAATGCGCTTGGTGAATTTCATTGCTGCTCATAGTGCTGTGTCTGGAATGAGCTGGCACCTTGCTACTTAAAGTGTGATCCCAGGTCTAGTACCATCAGCATCACTTTGGAGCTTTTTACAAATGTAAGAATTACATCCTCCTCTCCCGTGGACATGACTGAGCAACTTCACTTTCACTTTTCACTTTCATACATTGGAGAAGGAAGTGGCAACCCACTCCAGTGTTCTTACCTGGAGAATCCCAGGGATGGGGGAACCTGGTGAGCTGCCATCTATGGGATCGCACAGAGTCGGACATGACTGAAGTGACTTAGCAACAGCAGCAGCAGCTCCAAACTGACTAAATGAAAATCTTCACGGGCAAAATTCTGCATTTTTAGCAAGACGTCGGTGGTTTTGTTTGCACATTACTGTTTGAAAGGGACTTCTCTAAAGGACCAGAGTGTGTGAAATCTAATGAATCAGTGAAAGGAGCTTGGAGAGGATTTGGGGGCTAGATCTTATAGACTTATCAACCAGAGAAAGGAATTTAACTTTTATTTTAAATGTGAGAAACTATGGAAGAGTTTTAAAGGAGAGTACATTTGAGAGCCATGAATATTTTTCAGGCTTGGGAACCGTAGAAAGGGTACAGAAATGCTTAAAAAAAAAAAAAGGAAAAAAGAGAGAAATATGAGACTAGTTTACCACTTTCCAAATTAGGGTTTCTCACTGCTGGAAATGGCATACCATAAAATGCATGCACGCTCAGTCATGTCCAACTCTACGTAGATCCTATGGACTACAGCCTGCCAGGCTCCGCTGTCCATAGAATTTTCCAGGCCAGAATACTGGAGTTGGTTGCCAATTCCGATTCCAGGGGATCTTCCCAACTCAGGATCAGACCCACGGCTCTTGTGTCTCCTGCGTTGGCTAGTGGATTCTTTACCAGCTGTGAAGCCCAGAAGTGGCATAGAACAACCATATACCTCACCCAGGGGTTCTGATCCTACACCTAGAACAAAGCACAACGGCTCATTGTGTCACTGTATTGTTTTACATTTACATTTCTCTCTTTTCTACTAGCCAAAAATTCTTCCATAGCATAAACCACATTTTGACCTTCTTTTTACCCTAAGGTCCTTGTGTGTGCAATTATGTATTTATTGATTTATGTTGATTGAGAAAGTGTGAGGCAAAGATACAGGGAATTTGGATGTTCTTACAGAACATTAGCCTGTCCTCGGCTCTCCATTTTCTCATGCTGTGGGCATATCAACATAAATAATGCAGTAATAGGAGAAAAATGACATATTTGAACCTGTGACTTTTAGTTGAATAACCAATATATACTTAATTTTTTTAAGCTTTTTTAAAAGAGGCTCTTTACAATTCTTTGATAGTATTTTGGAACTAAGCATTTGTTCTTTGAAATGTGTTACAAGGCCCAGGAGGGCAGTATTGAGAGGCCCATACACAAACCATGCAAGTGAGAAGTGGCTGTCTTCCCTGTCACCCCCTGTCCCTGGACATGTTTTCAGAACCTCTTGCCATCTTCTTAGACTCTTGGTTCCTAAACTTAGAATCCATCCTGTCTAGAAAAATTCAAGAGACTCTTGTGCTGCTACTTCCAACTCTGCCCACGGGAAACTTGACCTCCCCTGCCCAGGAGGACGGACAGGGTCTCATATGCTATTTTCAGTTGTTGCTGCTGCTGCTGCTGCTGCTGAGTCACTTCAGTCGTGTCTGACTCTGTGCGACCCCATAGACGGCAGCCCACCAGGCTCCCCCGTCCCTGGGATTCTCCAGGCAAGAACACTGGAGTGGGTTGCCCTTTCCTTCTCCAGTGCATGAAAGTGAAAAGTGAAAGTGAAGACGCTCAGTCCTAACTGACTGTTAGTGACCCCATGGACTGCAGCCTACGAGGCTCTTCCATCCATGGGATTTTCCAGGCAAGAGTACTGGAGTGGGCTGCCATAGTTACAGTTAAAGTTGGGATCGCGTGTACACCCGTGGTGGATTCATGTCAATGTATGGCAAAACCAATACAGTATTGTAAAGTAAAATAAAGTAAAAAATAAAAATTAAAAAAAAAAGTTGTAATCCAGTATATAAAACTATAAAGGACTATATAAGAATAATTGATTACTCTTTTTATTTATGAAATATGACAATATTTTGTTTCTCACTAATTGATTGACGTGTTAAACCTCCCTGGCATCCCTGTTTACCCTATTTGAAAGAGGAGTATGACTTTTTTTAAAAATTAATGAATCATAGTTTGATTACATAGTCTGAATCACATTGTACTATATAAACTTTTATTAAATCTAATTTTATTTCACTGCTGACAACATAGAGAACAAAACAACTTGGCTATCAATTTATTTCTTAATGTGTCAGTGCTGGAAGTTCCTTTGAATTTATTTAAAAAATTATACTTTAAAGCTGAATCTCTTTGGGTCACCCTTTAAAATATTATAACAGGCTCTCTTTTCATCAGTGAAAGTTTTGGTTTGCGACATGGATTCACCCTGAGCACATAATCATTTTAGTAACTTGTGAGTAAGTGTCAAACATTCTGTGCTGAAACAGGGTGCCATCTGTGATTGGCTTAATGGATGCCTCTTCCTTTTCCAGACATCCATCATCGCTATGGCTGTCTGTCTTCACCAAAGGACTAGGACATTTCTTCCTTTTTAGCCTAGTCACTAGGTACAATAAACATTTCTCTTGGAGATTTTATCAGTATCAGTTTATGAACACAAAATCCCTCAGGCAAAAGATAATCTTTCACGTGCTTAAGAGGTTTTTTAACATATATATATATTTAAAATATATATATATATTGATTGTGTTGCGTCTTCACTGCTGCATGCGGGTATTCTCTAGTTGCAGTGAGTGGGGGCTTCTCTTGCTGTGTCCGGAGCACATATGCTTCAGTAGCTGCAGCTTACAGGCTCAGTAGTTGTGGCGCATGGCCTTAGTTGCTCTGTGGCATGTGGAATCTTCCAGGACCAGGGATCAAACCCATGTCCCCTGTACTGACAGGCAGATTCTTATGCACTGTACCACCAGGGAAGTTCAGGAATTTTATTTATTTCTTTTGCAATATAAATAAAAGATTGAGACTTCTTGCTATTCTAGCCATCAGAGGTGTACCTTTGCTTTTTGGTGCCAGATTTTTTTTAAATCTGGCTCCTCAGGACTTTATATACATCAAATTTTAAACATTACAAAAATAGAAATCATATCTGTAAGTAGTAAATTACTAGAAGAAAATAATAAGCATCAGAAGATGCATCAACCTCACCTAGCTATGTATGCCACCAGTGTAAAATCCTGAACACATGGCAATCCTTTGTGTTCCATTTACTTATATGACAGCTACTCAGAGCACTTTCAAATCTGTCACCATCTCTTGTATGACTTGTAAAGCTACACAGCTTCTATCTCTTTACTGAGAAAGTTTACTGCTGAGGCCGTTTAACTTCATGCTAGATTCTGGACCACATCTTTTTTCTCTTGGAGTGAAAATATAACTGGTTACAGGATGAGTCCTGAATCAAGACTTACTTGGGTCCTCTGACTTGCAGCCTGGAATCTTACTTTCAGACCTGAACCTCTACAGTGACTGGAATCATTTTCCTTGGGCCCATATTTTTCTGCTAAAGCTTCCCCTGCCCATTCGATCAAGGCAATCCCAGTCCACCCAACTTTCCCCCCTCCACACAACTTTCCCCCCTCCACCCAGCTTTCCCCACTCCCTAGCAAATGCTGTCACTTCCTTGAGTGCCCATGCAAGTTTAACAAGAACTGATTCTTAGACTTCGTTCTGTCACTTCAGCTAACAGCACTCATGCCCTTCCTGTCTTGTGTGGTTCTAGATAATCTTTAGTTGAACATTCCCACTTCCTTACATGGCACACTAATCCTTGGCCTCTCTCCCATGATCAGTGCCCCAGCCTCTCTCTAACTGTATGAATACAGCTGGATTTTTTATGGTTAGGCTCTTTTCACGCTCATCCTATTGCTTGTGTTCGAACTATGAAGAGGTAGAGGGATTCTGGTCTTCCCTGGTGGCTCAGTGGTAAAGAATCTGTCTGCAATGCAGGAGACATGAGTTCAATCCATGGGTCAGGAAGTTCCCCTGGAGAAGGAAATGGCATCCCACTCCAGTATTCTTGCCTGGAAAATCCCATGGACAGAGAAACCCGGCAGGCTACAGTCCATGGGGTCACAAGAGTTGGACAAGCACTTTTTCTAAATACCAGACATGAAAATAACTGGAATAGGTGAGCATGTTTTTTGTGCTTAAAAAATTAATTCCCTGTTTAGATACAAAAAAGATCAAGGTAGCCTGTGACCTTAAAACAATAAAAATGATTGGAAATAAAAACACAACAGGAAATAGTGGTTTGGGGCAGAAGTTAAGAACCAAAGCTAGTAGAAGCAAAAAAGAGAATTCTGTGGCATGATGTAATTTTTATTGTTTCTGATCCTAAAAGTCACTATGAAGACTCGAGTAGTTTTCTCTTTTTGATTAAAAGGAAGGACACCATGTTAAATCTTAAAGAGAGAAAAGATGACTGACATTTAGTGAATATCTATTTGGGCATGACTTCATCTAGGACACTTTTACATTGCTCAAACACATTCTACCAGGAGATGTCTACAAACTTCAATCCTAGCACTTACTGAAATTATACATTTGTTCCTCTGTGCCCTGCTAGACAGTAAGCTCCTTGAATATAGAGATTTCTTGATCATCTTTTCTTATCATTCATTTTTCTGTTCAAATGTTCACCTCCTAGACGGTATCATTTCTGGCTATTGTTTCTAAAGCAGACATATTCCCCAAAGTCACCCACTCATTCTGCTTTATTTTCTTCCTAGTGCCTATCACTTACTTGAATTTATGTTGAATTCGATCTTGGTTTCCTTGTTTATTTTCTGAATATTTTATTAAAATACAAGCTCTGAGAACAAGAAATTTGTCAGCCTGCTTCAAAGATTTAACCTTAGTCTTTAAGACCATGACTAAAACATAGTGTTTGCTCAAAATAAATACTGGCTCAATGATGAATTGATTTTTTATACCCAACTCCAGCACAAGGCATAGTTATGTAATAGATACTCTAAATGTTTGTTGAATTGAACTGAACTTCCAAAATTATCCTACTGGTGAGGAAATTGTGATGAAGAAAGTTGAGTAATTTTCTGAAGGCCACAGAGTTAGTAAGTGGAGAATCTAGAACAGGAAGCCACAAGTGTGCACACATTGTGTATCAGGCAATACTGCTTCAGAGAGCTGTGAGAGTAAAGTGCAGGCACGTGGATTTCTGGTGATGTAGCCTGTGGGCTGCCGTCTATGTGGTCGCACAGAGTCAGACACAACTGATGTGACTTAGCAGCAGAAGCAGCTTATTATAGGATGAAGCTTAGAGAATTTTGAGAGATGAATAGTTATTCTCAAATGAGTTTTATACAACGATAGAATGAAAGCCAATTCACGAGTTACTTCTTTGTATTATAAACTGAAAAAAAAATTCATAGGATTTACCAACTAGATGTGAGTGATACAGAGTTAATATTATGTTATAAAAGTTGAACTCAAACTATATTTTCTTTCAGTGGGCCAGCTTGTACATGGAAGTGGGCCAAGTGAGTACCTTTTAGAAGGACTGAATTTTTTTCTTAAAAGGACTCTTGAAATTGCTCCAGTTCTTGGAAAAAACTGTACTTGATGTAAAATGCTTCCTTATACAACATGGAAAAGGAGTTTGTCCTAAAAAAAACTTAATGACAGATTTTAATAATGGAAGTGAGTTGACCAGAAATGTGTCTATGTGCCCTGTGAAATATTTCATTATTTTGAAAAGTAGTTTATCACGATGGCCAATGATGGTGAGTGGGCTGCAAAATGCAGCAAAAGTAGGTGAATGAATTGACCTGTTAAATGAGATTTTTGATATTTGTTTACCTGAATAATAATGTTTACCAAATGTATGGTAATAAATTTTACTAAGCTGCTGCTTCTGACAATAATTAATAACTACTGTCAGCTGCTTCTGAAAGTCTGCTCTTAGTTAGACATAATAAACAACATACACTATGAGAAGGATTCGTGAATTCCTGGTGTAGTGGAAATAACGTGCTATCGAGTCAGTCCAACCTAGTTTGAAATTTAATTATGCGACTACTAGAGGAAGTTACCTCTCTCTTCTTCATAAAGTTGTGAAAAGGAAATGGAGTAATATATGTGGAGTATCTACCCAAATATCTACCTAAATCAGGATTCAACAATTCTTCTGTAGCCTGGACACAAATTCCACATTGCATGCCCTGAGTTTGACTCAAGCTAGAACATTAGTAAAGAATCTGATCTTCATTTGTATCTCTTTAAGAACATGAAAAATACTCTAATTCAAAGCTCACTTTAATACTTCCTAAACACTCTCTTGTTTCCTCCATATTTTTTAAGTTCTCACAGCTTCTCTGATGCCTGTCCTTTAACACTCTTATCTCTCAAATAACAGCAACAAATGAAACATATATTTTTCTACACTGAGTTCATGTAATTACTGGATTTGTTTCATTCATGATTGCGTGTGTGTGTGCATGCTCAGTCTCATCAGCCATGTCTGACTATTTGGGACCCTGAGGACTGTAGCCCGCCAGGCTTTTCTGTCCATGGGATTCTCCAGGCAGGAATACTGGAGTGGGTAGCCATGCCCTCCTCCAGGGGATCTTCCCAACCGAGGGGTTGACTCGTGTCTCCTGCATTGCAGGCAGATTCTTTACCGCTTAAGATACCAGGGAAGCCTGGTGTCTGCTAAATGCTGGGGGCAAGTATCCAGTTGCTTATAGGGAATTTCATTGTGATACCTTCTGTGTAATAAAATTAAATCAAGGCATTCAGCCTTCAATCCAAAACTGGGCTTCGTAGGGTTGTTGGAAGTTTTATTTGAGCTTCTCCTAAGCTACCAGAAAACCTCCTAAGCTACTAGAAATCCCTTCCCATCGGCCAAATTCTTCCCAACATCTCGACTCCAAGCTCCATCACTCAAACTTGTTTTTGCTGTATGGCCAAGATAGTCACGGAGAAAATCAGAGAGATCTTTTGGGGTTACAAAGAAGTTCAAGATTGCTTAATAAATCTTAGCTAGAATTTGTTTCTTCTTCTTCACTTTTGAAGTAGAACAAGACCAGTCCTTCAAGTCATGTTCTTCTGTCTGCTGATGAAAGGCTTATAGTGAACACAGAGCTGGAGCACTTCCAACCTTCTACTGATTTTCAGCTATAGATTCCAGCCCCTATGCACTCTGCTGTATATTTGTTCTAGGTAATGTCTTCCAAAGAGATCAAGTCAAGATCCCTTTATATCAGAGAATCCTCCCAATATCTCCTTACTCAACCTCTGCCATTTCTCAGCATTTAGAAGCCAACACTTTTGCAGCATCTGAATTCCATGAGTAGCTAATACTTTAAGTCTCTGCTCCTATCCCAAGCCCAGTGTTGCCTGAAATTCTTTGTTTCTGGGAGGAAGTAGCCACTGTGAGTAGTTCCAAAGCCTACTTAGTTGCAGACCACAAGATGGCAGCCATGTTCCGGGCCTTTCACTTCTGCAGAAGAGTTGGGCAGCATCCCTGCACCAGTGTGAGTAGCTCTGATAGTGTGTCTTCTTTCCATCAAAACTATATGCCTATAGATATTGAGTTTAAAATTTATTTTCATTTCACAACTTCATGAGCAAATTTTGAAAGTTGTACATGATGTCATAAAGATCTGATTTTCTTCCTAAACGAGCCCTTCTTTCTTCCTAAAATATCCAAGCATTCTTCCAGAACAGAAATTTCAACATCTGTGTTGTATCACCATGTCTCTCTAATGTTGAAGTTGGATTCTTAAACCCATAACATTTAGTGTTTGGACAATGGGCACATTTTCCCTCACAGAATTCTAGCAGTAAGGTGGATGATTTCTCTGACTCAAGCCTAGATGGAAATGTTTTAATCTGAGATGTATTTAAGCATATCATTGAAAAGTCAAACTCTTTAAGGAACATCCAAGACATAAGAGCTAGGATCCAATAAGAACCCACCATTTTTTCTTGCTTTATTGAGAAATACTTGATATATAATGTTGTATAAGTTTGAGGCATATGACATTATGACTTGGTACACATATATATTGTAAAATGACAACCCCAACTTGGTTAGTTAACACATGCATCACCTGACAGAACTACTCTTTTGTGTGGTGCGAACATTCAAGGTCTACTCTCTTAGAAACTTTCAAGTGTATAATTCATCATTGTTAACTATAATCACCAAGCTGTACATTGCATCTCCAGAAATCACTCATCATATAAATGAAAGTTTGTGACCTTGGACTACCATCTTCTCATTTCCTGGAACCACAGCCCCTGGCAACTACCATTCCAGTCTCTGTTTCTCTTAGTTCGGCTGTTTTAAAAATAGATTCCACGTATAACTGAGACCATGCAGTGTTTAGGGTCCCACCGTTAACAGAGTTGTATTCAAGGAAGCACAATCGCATTTTCAGAAATCCTTTCGTTTGTAGTTACCTTGCACCCTATCATCTGCTTCCACCAGGAAATGTTAATAGTTGACTTAGAAAAAATGTATATCTATATTCTGAACCCATGTCAAAATTTCATATTACTCTTCAAAGTGCAGGATGATTCCTAACTCCTTTGCCCTCAGAACAAGTTTGAAGTCCTTTGTCCTAAACTCTTCATTTGCCAGATTTATAATCACCTTACTCCTCCTACGCAGTTTTCCTCCTTTTCCACTCCTCTCCATGTCTTCAGCTAAGGTACAGGAGGTGTTTGTTATTACTCTCAGATAAGGGACAGAGATCTGTTCTTCCTCATTATTACTCTCAGATAAGGGACAGAGATCTGTTCTTCCTCAGTGCACGGTGGATCCAGAGTGCACCTCTCTTCCTGCTTCCTCTCTGGTCAGTGGGTGCAGCGTGCATGAGTGTGACATGCATGCACATCGCTCAGCTGTGTTGCAGCTCCCCGGTGCTGTCCTATTTATTTCCTTTTCATTTATCCTCTTTCATTTCTTTTCTTTTTCTATGGCTATTTCTCTTTTGAAATTTGTTTTCTGTTTTTTGGTTGATAGTTGCAAAAAATGGAACTAGGTTGGCTTAATATGTAATACTAGGTTATGGAATAGTGGTTTCCAAACTCAAGTTCATTATCAGAATCCTAGTAAAAAGCTAAAGACTACATCTTGGCAGGTCCATTCTCATAGACTAGTAGGTCTGGTGTGAGATTCAGATACCTGTATTTAAAAGAAAGAAAAAAAATACTCCATGGATGATTCTAGTGGTTGAACCCTGTTTAAAGCCTTTTAGCTTTCAATTCCTAGTACCTAACTCAGGGCCTAGTTAGTAGATGTTAAACATATATCATTGCATAGTTCTTAGTTAATTGATAGTGTAGCAAATAGGACTGATACTTGGTGACATTTGCCCCTATGTTGTAAGAGCAGAAAGTTAAACATTCCTCAAGAAAGTGCTTCCTTACTATGAAAAATTTGGAGAAAATCTGAGTTCGTTAGCAATAAACATGTTTACATACAGCAGAGCTTCTCAGATCTTTTAAGATGCTAGGTGAACTTTGAATCTTCAGGGGTTTTGTGTATCATCAAGCTTAGTTGACTCAGCATCCATCCCTTTCAAGTTACTTTTTTAACTTTTATTTTACTTCAGGGAGTATCTTATGGACCAGTATTATGCAGAAGACAGTTTGGAGAAAGATACTCTAAGACTGGGTTGGACATTGACAAGGCTGTTTGCTGGTACACATCTGTATGGGTTCTTTGGATCAAATCCTTTCTGCTTTGATTGCACGTTGGAATTACCTGGGGGATTTTTAAAACTCAGGGATGTCTGGGCATCACCTGAAGCCAACTTAATCAAAATCTCTACAGGTAAGGCCAAGTACTAGAATTAAAAATTCTCAGATGATTCTCATGCTGATGATGTTGAAAACCATTGCTTAGAAAGCAAAATGCTAGCTATATTCTAAGTTATTGGCTACCACTAATAGTTAACATTTATTGCTGACTTTGTGCTAAGCATTTCCCTCCTGTGTTCTTTAACTAAATCCTCATTTTTTTTTTTTACAATGCAGATCCCATTATCATCCCCATTTACAGATGATAAAACTAAGGCATTAGGGAGAAAGAGCAGTTTGCCCAAGAACATGCAAGCTATAAGTTAGGGGCTTCATGTCTAGGCACGGTGATTCCAAAACTTGGGCATCTAACTAGTACTTCCCTAAACTCTTCTTCTGACAGACTCTATATGATTAAAACTAATACATTATCTTCACTCACTATACAAAAATGCTAGCAGGAAATTAAATCAACTCTAGTGCTAAGTTCTACCCATAAAATCAAACACTCTAGTATTTTGACCATAGTAATATATTTTTGTGTTTTTTAATCTACTGCATCAGAGAACTTATGTTAATAATTGCACACATAGAACATAACAAAAGTTGTTCCCCATTCTCCCTCCCACATTTAACAGTGAAATATGGAATTGATTTTGGCCAAATCTTCGTGCGAGTAAAAGGATATTAAGGGCGATTCAGGTAGTCAAAATAACTCAGCCCTACTTTCTCTTGGATCATAAAATTGTATCTGCTGAATTCGCATCAACTAATTATTTAAAAAAAATCCCTTAATCTAATTATCATTCCCTATTATTGCCAAACCTCAGTTGAATGGACTCCAAATAATGGAACTTTTAAATAATTGAGGGCATTTTTAAACATTTTATTTCTTCCTCATTGAGAAATAAAGAAAGAACAAGTAATTTGAAATCAGAAGCCTTCAAAAGGTGTATGGCTATTGTTCCTTATGTTGAAATTCTATTCCACTAATTATCTGCATATTTAAATAGTGCTAGTTTTCTCTTGGAATCCTTTAGAAATCAATACAGAGCTGGCTGGTATGACCCCAGAACCAGGAAGACAGCTAATCTCCCGTTTGGAATTTAGAACATGCAAACTTGTATTGTTGTTTATTATTCTTTCTCTCAAACATCTGTACTGTTGCTTCAATTAGACATTAAGTCCCTATGTTCTATACATTCTTTCTATTTTGATTCTCAGCTCCTAGCAATAAACACATAAGGATGGTTGGGTTCTGTGGGAGTACAGACCCAATCTCCTGTGCCACTGGCTTTTGCAGCTGTGCCAAACAAGCAAATTGATATTCTTAAGGAATTTTAAGGTCATGAATCAATAAAAACTACTAAATTATTCTTGACATATGTTTACTATGCAGTATTTACAATACTATTCTTATTATTTATTTTGAAATATATAGGCTATAATGTGGCCTCATTCTCTGTGTTTATACTATATTAATGTTACAGGCAATATCCCCTCTCCCCAAATTCATATTTGAAGTCCTAACCTCCAGTATCTCAAGATGTGACAGTATTTGGAAATAAGATCTTTAAAAAGACATTTAAATTGAAATGAGGTCATTAGGGTGAGCCCTAATCCAATATGACTGGTGTCTTTATAGTCATTCAGAAGATTGGGATACTAATAAGCTTAAAGAGAAGGGCATGTAAAGACGCAGGGAGAAGACAGCCATCTGCAAACCAGAGTAGACATCTCAGAAGAAATCAGACCTGCCAACATCTTGGCTTAGGACTTTTGGCTTCCAGAATTGTGAAAAATTTCATTCCTATTGTTTTAGTCTGTGATACTTTAAGATAGGCTTAGGAAACTAATCGGAGAAGGCAATGGCAGCCCACTCCAGTACTCTTGCCTGGAGAATCCCATGGATGGAGGAGCCTGGTAGGCTGCAGTCCATGGGGTCGCACAGAATCGGACATGACTGAGCGACTTCACTTTCATGCATTGGAGAAGGAAATGGCAACCCACTCCAGTGTTCCTGCGTGGAGAATCCCAAGGACAGGGGAGCCTATTGGGCTGCCAACTATGGGGTTGCACAGAGTCGGACATGACTGAAGCGACTTAGCAGCAGCAGCAGCAGCAAACTAATACAATTAATTTAGCTTATTATAGTCTTATGAGCATATTTGGTGTTTCAGGTAAAATAATAATGTGTTGCATTTCTTTAGTACTTTTAATATTATTAGGTTTTTCAGCATTCCATATGGTTGTTTCTTGGGGTCTTCATAGCCCCAGGACCGAACACAAGGTAGATCTCTGTTGTAACCTCCTTTCCTGGAATGCAATTTAACCCAAAATGAACAAAGCAAATGGTGACCTTCTTAATAAATAGGTGTGAGTTTATGTAAAGATGAATTTTTACTTGGGACTTTTTAAAAACTTTCTATTTTAAAATGAAAAAAGAGAAGATTTTTTTTCCCCAAAATGTATTAAAAAAAATATGTATAGGACTTTAGGAACTAAGTGCAGTGGATTCTACTGTCACCCTAAAGCTCAGATGAGCCATTGGAGGGCTTGGGTGCAGAGCCTGGGCCTCTTGGTAGGGGATGTCAGATATAGAGACGTGTGTGGACTCCTTGGGTTTTGAACATTAAAGACTAGGATGCTGTACAAATAACCTGAAAACTTCTACTAATATAAAACATAGATTTTTAATTGGCCTTCAAATATATTCTTGTAAAGGACTTCCACTCTGGATATCAATAAGTACCAATAATTTTAAAGGGTCTAATATTGTTGTATAATAGATATTTTCTATATTTAAGTATTTTACTTTCGCCCCTCTCTGTTATGCAGTGTCTTTTAGTTTAGCCCTGTTCTCCTTTGACAGACATCACATTTCTAAACTGAGCTCTGTCACTTTATCTATTTAACTTCATAACCTATAAAATGGGTAGAATAAGAAACCATGCTTTAATTTAATAATAAACATTTATTATTAATAAACAGTAATGTTAATTAATATTACTAATTATGATTATTAATAATTAAATAAAATAAAATTTTATTTAATTTAATAAAGCTGTATTTAATAATACTGTTTTCAGGTTGCAAAGAATGAAGTACATCAACTATTTACTAGCTTCCTATTCATATTCTAGGAACCCCAATAATGTAAGTTTTATAACAACAATATCTTTCAATGGATCTCTATGTAACTATTTATGAATTCACATAAAGATAAATTATCTTGTGGATAAGTTTCAATTTTCTTGAAGTACATCTTCAAAATATAATTAAAAGACCTTTAGATAATATAAAGAAATAAGTATTTCAGATCATATAATGAAAGGCTTTTATGTGCAATATTTTGTGCAAACTTCAGAAAAACTTTCTGAATAGGTATTCTTAACTCCTTTTTCAGTTCAGTTCAGTTCATTTCAGTCACTCAGTCATGTCTGATTCCTTGCGAAATTCCAAAGCAGTTAAGAAAATACTCTTTCTGTTCTAAGCCTTTGAATCAGTTTGGTTCAGTTGCTCAGTCACATCCAACTCTTTGTGACCCCATAGGCTGCAGCACACCAGGCTTCCCTGTCCATCACTAACTCCCATAGCTTGCTATCACTCCTTTCCATCACATCAGCGATGCCATCCAAACTTCTCATCCTCTGTCATCCCCTTCTCCTCCTGCCTTCAATCTTTCCAGCATCAGGGTCTTTTCCAATGAGTCAGTTCTTTGCATCAGGTGGTCAGAGTATTTGAGCTTCAGCATCCGTCCTTCAAATGAGTATTCAGGACTGATTTCCTTTTGGATTGACTGATTTGATCTCTTTGCAGTCCAAGGAACTCTCAAGGGTCTTCTCCAACACCACAGTTCAAAAGCATCAATTCTTCAGTGTTCAGCCTTCTTTATGGTCCAACTCTCACACTAGGTGGACCTTTGTCCACATGGTAATGTCTTTGTTTTTAATATGCTATCTAGGTGGTTCATAGCTTTTCTTCCAAGAAGCAAGCATCTTTTAATTTCACAGCTGCAGTTTCCATCTGCAGTGATTTTGGAGCCCCCCAAAATAAAGTCTCTCACTGTTTCCATTGTTTCCCCATGTATTTGCCATGAATGATGGGACTGGATGCAGTGATCTTTGTTTTGTGAATGTTGAGTTGTAAGCCACGTTTTTCACACTCCTCTTTCACTTTTATCAAGCTGCTCTTTAGTTCCTCTTCACTTTCTGCCATAAGGGTTGTGTCATCTGCATATCTGAGGTTATTGATATTTCTCCCAGCAATCTTGATTTCAGCTTGTTCTTCTTCCAGTCCAGCATTTCTCATGATGTACTCTGCATATAAATTAAATAAGCAGGGTGACAATATACAGCCTTGACATAACCCTTTCCCAATTTGGAACCAGTCCATTGTTCCATGTCCAGTTCTAACTGTTGCTTCTTGACTTGCATACAGATTTCTCAGGAGGCAGGTCAGGTGGTCTGGTATTCCCATCTCTTTCAGAATTTTCCATAGTTTATTGTGATCCACACAGTCAAAGGCTTTGGTGTAATCAATAAAGCAGAAGTTTTTATCGAATTCTCTTGCTTTTTCTATGATCCAGTGGATATTGACAATTTGATCTCTGGTTCCTCTGCCTTTTCTAAATCCAGCTTGAACATCTGGAAGTTTTCAGTTCATGTACTGTTGAAGCCTGGCTTAGAGAATTTTGAGCATTACTTTGCTAGCATGTGAGATGAGTGCAATTGTAGGGTCATTTGAACATTCTTTGGCATTGCCTTTCTTTGGGATTGGAATGAAAACTGACCTTTTCCAGTCCTGTGGCCACTGCTGAGTTTTCCAAAATAGCTGGCTGGCAAATTGAGTGCAGCACTTTCACAGCATCATCTTTTAGGACTTGGAATAGCTCAACTGGAATTCCATCACCTCCACTAGCTTTGTTGGTAGTGATGCTTCCTAAGGTCCACTTGACTTTGCAGTCCAGGATGTCTTTTTTCTTAGTTATTTGTAAGGCCTCCTCAGACAACCATTTTGCCTTTTTTCATTTCTGTTCCTTGGGGATGGTGTTGATCCCTGTCTCCTGTACAGTGTCACGAAGCTCGGTCCATAGTTCTCTGGGCACTGTGTCTATCTGATCTAATCCCTTGAATCTGTTTCTCACTTCCACTGTATAATTGTAAGGGATTTGATTTAGGTCATACTTGATAGGTATAGTGGTTTTCCCTACTTTCTTCAATTTAAATCTGAATTTGGCAATAAGGAATTCATAATCTGAGCCACAGTCAGCTCCTGGTCTTGTTTCTGCTGACTGTATAGAGCTTCTCCATCTTTGGATGCAAAAAATATAATCAATCTGATTTTGACATTGACCATCTAGTGATGTCTCTGTGTAGAGTTGTCTCTTGTGTTGTTGGAAGAGGGTGTTTACTCTGACCAGTGTATTCTCTTGGCAAAACTCTGTTAGCCTTTGCCCTGCTTCATTTTGTACTCCAAGGCCAAAGTTGCCTGTTACTCCAGGTATCTCTTGGCTTCCTACCTTTGCATTCCAGTCCCCTGTGATGAAAAGAACATCTTTTTTTGTGTTAGTTCTAGAGGTCTTGTAGGTCATCATAGAACTATTCAACTTCAGCTTCTTTGGCATTAGTGGTTGGGTTACTATGGTTACTTGGATTACTATGATATTGAATGGTTTACCTTGGTTTGCCTTTTTATAGGTGGGACATCTGACATCTGGGTCTCAGTAGGAACAACCATGAGCTGTCTGGCAAAATCAGAAGTTAGTGAAGCTCAACTTTGCACAGTGGCTGTATCGTAACCAGTGAGGTTTATCTGAGGTACAATTATTGCTGATTGAAAAGTGTCCACTACACCAAAAGAACTTAAAATGTAGTTGGCATTGTCAATGTTTGAGAGTCTCTGTGGAGAATGGATTTAAAGAAAGAAGAAGAAGTATTATAGTTAAGGAAATTGAAGGTCACACTAGGTTTTTGCTTCAATCTAGTGCTGTTTCCACTATGCCATAGTTGGATTTCAGGGATTTTCACTGGCTGTTCTTTCTTAAGTTCTAAAACAAATCACAACATAAATCATAAGATAAAAATCTATACACTGTACTGTTTATTTTATTACCTTTTATTTTTTAATAAATAACAAACTATAATGATGTACTTGGGGCTCTTTGTCGTATTGGTATTTCAACACCTAATTCTCTCCCACTCCTGAGGTTCCTCTTACAACACAGGCTTTGTGTTAGCTGCCTCTTTGAGGGACATCATTAGACACTGAGAGAAAGTCCTTGCTAGGTCTCCGGTAATGATGGAAACTTATTGTTCATTCCTTTATAATGGATTTTCTCTTTTCCTCTCAGATTGCAAATCAAAACTTGATGGGCTTCTTCACTAATGCATCATTTTTTCCTCATAGATACTCTTCAACCCTGTAATTAAATACAGTTTTCTCCTTGATGGTTCAAGCTTAGGGCTCATTTTGAGTTCATCCTTTTAAAGTGGATACCACCTCATGGATCCTGTGTCGTGCCCTCACTCCTAATTCCATCTTTCCTTCCTCCTTCATGTTATTTGCCTTCTATTCATCTTACAAGTTGGATATTAATTGTATTTGCCACACTTCATCTTTTTATATACTGAAAACCCTTATGGAACAAATCAAGCAAGCAGCATTGGCTTTTGTAAGTAATTAACCATCTGATTTCAGAATACCTGGCTGTTCCAGGGAAAAACCCAGAGAAGTCATGTTTCTTTTTGTTGTTGTTTGTTTTAGTCTAGCTTTGATTCACCCAGCCTACTTACAGGATAACAACCCTTAGGTTCTATAAGAGGTTCAGCACTGCTGGGCAGCAAATATGTTCATAAAATGAGTCAGTATCCATGCAGGAAGTTGTAAGCAAGTTTGTCTATGTTAGAATTATTAGGTCACAGAATATTTTGTTGAGGAAAAAGTAGGGAAAAAATAAAGCCTTTCTTATTAGTCATTTGAAAAAGAGACTAGACAAGGCATTACAAATTATAACATGGAAAAAATGCTGGGCTAAAAACTGGATTAACCAGAAGACTCTCAGGGAAGTCTCTCATTCATAAATCAAATGATTGGATGAAGATTCTGCTTAGAAAAAAAAAATCTCTCCTTTACATAATATGTTAGTCTCTTATAAAACATTTATTTAAAATATTTCAAATAGTGCCATCCAACTGCCTTCCTCTTTCACTGACCTCCTACCTAGCACCTTTAAATTGGGCAGCAGGAGATGCTATAGTGAACATATTACCTTTATAATTTCACAAGCCTCTCAGCTGGAGTTCAGGATCAATTCTCACACTTTAAAAATTCTTTGGCAGACAGGTTTAAACTACATTAACTGACAAGTAACCTGAAGTGTAATTTATGGATCTTTCCTCCATGGGAAACAGTTGCAGCTGGTTTTTAATACAAATTGCCTTCCAGTTCTGTAAAACCTGGACAATCTTAGCAAAACTAACTGATTCCACAAACAAAAACAAAAAAAACAGAAGAGCAACATCAAAACAGTTGCTAAGTCCATGCACTTAATAAGAGACAAATTCTGGATCTAGCTAATCCCTTTACATTTTTCATCCTCAGTCTAATCTTTTTGTATTTTTTACAATTTCATCAATACTTTTCATTACCTCTCCTCAAAAGCTGTTATGGTTACTTCATTATTTACTTTTCCTGATTAGAGTATTATTGCTTCAGTAAAAAAATTTAATGTAATGCATTTAGATGGTGACCTTCTTTGAATTGCATGTGTAAGTTGAACTTTGAACAATGTGGGTTTGAATTTTGCTCGTCCACTTACACGTGGAATTTTTTTTTTATACTAATACTACAGTACTGCATAATCCAGGGTTGAATCTAGGGATACAGAACCATGGATATGGAAAATTACTGTATGTTATATTTGGATTTTCAACTGCATAAATAGTTGACAGTCCTGCATTGTTCAAGGGTCAACTGGAAAAGATGTCAATTTTTTTATCTCTTTTATGTGTCAGACTCCATAATATCTATCCAGATTACCTCATGCATCAAGTCTTTATTTTATCATGGAAAAAGGAAGAGAGTTCCATAAAAACATCTATTTCTGCTTTACTGACTATGCCAAAGCTTTTAACTGTGTGGATTACAATAACCTGTGGAAAATTCTGAAAGAGATGGGAACACCAGACCACCTAACCTGCCTCTAGAGAAACCTATATGAAGGTCAGGAAGCAACAGTTAGAACTGGACATGGAACAACAGACTGGTTCCAAATAGGAAAAGGAGTCCGTCAAGGCTGTATGCTGTCACCCTGCTTTTTTAACTTCTGTGCAATACATCATGAGAAACACTGGGCTGGAAGAAGCACAAGCTGGAATCAAGATTGCCGGGAGAAATATCAATCACCTCAGATATGCAGATGACACCACCCTTATGGCAGAAAGTGAAGAGGAACTAAAGAGCCTCTTGATGAAGGTGAAAGAGGAGAGTGAAAAAGTTGGCTTGAAGCTCAACATTCAGAAAACAAACATCATGGTGTCTGGTCCCATCACTTCATGGGAAATAGATGGGGAAACAGTGGAAACAGTGTCAGACTTTATTTTTCTGGGCTCCAAAATCACTGCAGATGGTGAATGCAGCCATGAAATTAAAAGATGCTTACTCCTTGGAAGAAAAATTATGACCAACCTAGACAGCATATTAAAAAGCAGAGACATTACTTTGCTGACTAAGGTCCGTCTAGTCAAGGCTATGGTTTTTCTAGTGGTCATGTATGGATGTGAGAGTTGGACTGTGAAGAAAGCTGAGTGCTGAAGAATTGATTCTTTTGAACTGTGGTGTTGGAGAAGACTCTTGAGAGTCCCTTGGACTGCAAGGAGATCCATCCAGTCCATTCTGAAGGAGATCAACCCTGGGATTTCTTTGGAAGGAATGATGCTAAAGCTGAAACTCCAGTACTTTGGCCACCTCATGCGAAGAGTTGACTCATTGGACAAGACTGATGCTGGGAGGAATTGGGGGCAGGAGGAGAAGGGGACGACAGAGGAGGAGATGGCTGGATGGCATCACGGACTCAATGGACGTGAGTCTGAGTGAAATGTGGGAGTTGGTGATGGACAGGGAGGCCTGGCGTGCTGCGATTCATGAGGTTGTAAAGAGTCGGACACGACTGAGCAACTGAACTGAATGCAGGTTTTTCTGATCTTCCCTGGTGGCTCAGTCAGTAAAGAGTCTGCCTGCAATGCTGGAGACCTGGGTTCAATCCCTGGATCTGGAAGAGTCCCTGAAGAAGGAAATGGCAACCCAGTCCAATATTCTTGCCTTGAGAATTCCATAGACAGGGGAGCCTGATGGGCTATATTCCATGTGGTCACAAAGAATCAGACACAACTGATTGAATAACCCTTTCACTTTTCAGGCTTTTCAGAGGATGGGCAACAGGTTTAAAACTGCCTTCCATCATCTTTTCCTATATATAGACCTCTTTCCATGGTCCTGCTTCACTAAATACTGTGGCTTTTTGCCTTCCCTCACTGAGTACATTCAATACAATACTTCCTGCTGCTGCTGCTAAGTCGCATCAGTCCTGTCTGACTCTGCCACCCCATAGACGGCAGCCCACCAGGCTCTGCCGTCCCTGGGATTCTCTAGGCAAGAACACTGGAGTGGGTTGCCATTTCTTTCTCCAATGCATGAAAGTGAAAAGTGAAAGTGAAGTCGCTCAGTCGTGTCCGACTCTTTGTGACCCCATGGACTGCAGCCTACCAGACGCACCACCCCCCCCCCGCCCCCCGCCATCCACAGGATTTTCCAGGCAAGAGTACTGGCTGCTGCTGTTGCTGCTAAGTCGCTTCAGTTGTGTCTGACTCTGTGCGACCCCAGAGATGACAGCCCACCAGGCTCCCCCGTCCCTGGGATTCTCCAAGAGTACTGGAGTGGGTTGCTATTGCCTTCTCTGCCAGTACCTCCTGGAAGGCTAGAAATTCATCTCTTCTTCCCCAGTGCTGCATGGGCTCCTGTGATGTTTAATTTTATGTAAATTTGACTGGGCTAAGGGATCCAGTAGCTGGTAAAACAGCATTGCTGGGTACCTTTGTGAGGATGTCTCTGGAAGAGATTAACATTTAATTCAGTAGACTGAGTAAAGAGATTCACTCTCACCAATGTGGATCAGTATCATCCAATCTGTTGAGGGCCAGAGTAGAATTTACAAAGGTGGAACAAGAGCAAATTCTTTATCTCTTCTTCAGCTAGAACGTCCGTCTTCTCCTGCCCTCGGACATCGAAGCTCTAGGTTCTTGGGCCTTCAGACTCAGACTTACACTAGTAATCAACCCAAACCCTCATTTTCTTGGGTTCTCAGACCTTTGGACTTGAACTGAATTATTATACCACCAACTTCCCTGGGTTTTCAGCTTACAGGCAGCAGACTGTGGGACTTCTCTCCTTCATAACCTGTGAACTGGTTGTTGTACTTAATCTCCTTTTATATATATCTTCATATCCTCTTGGTTCTGTTTCTCTGGAAAACCCTTACTAATGCAGCTCCCAGTCTTGACTCTTCTCCAGGATTTCAGTCTTCCATTCTTTCCATTCATTCTCCAAATGGTACTAGAAGGAGTTGATCATATTGAGCCCCCATGTTTAAAACCCTTTGGTGTAGTGGTTGATTTATTTCAATTCTTTTAGAAGTTTTAAGGTCCTTTCATACTTACAGGGCTCTTCAGATTTCCTTTCTTCTTCAGTCTCACCCTTCACCTTCTGATGTCCATTATGCTAGTCTTACCAAGTTATTTTTAGTTTTTATGATGACTTGTATTCCTTTTGGCTCATTGTTGCTCCTTCTCAAGCAAGAAATTTTCTTCCAATGGCCCTTCTTCTATCAAGGCTCATTTAAGTGCCCCTGCAAGGTCTAGGATATGACTTTTCCTATAATAGTTATTGCCTCCTTGTATTTTAATTGTTTATTTCTTGTTTATGTCTGATCTTCTAGACTGGAAGCAATCTGTGTCCTGTTCATCTGCAATGCACAGCACCCAACATGTTATTCAAGTCCTACATTTTCAATACAGTTTTATTTCTGACTCTTCAGCTTTCTTTTCATATTTATTCAGAGACAATTCATGTTATAACTTCATTGTTTAAATGATTTTAAAAAGTACTAACAGATATATGAAAGATTCAACTGCATGTGAAATATAAAATCTACTAGAAGGCTATTCAATTTTGGCAAAAATTTAAACATTATCTGATTATGGAGACGTCAAAAAAGAAGCTATAATTTGCTAAAGATATTTATATGCTACTAAAAAACAAATCTTTCAAAATCTTAGATTATTTCCAGGTTATGCAGTTTCTTTTGTGGCTTTCTTTTTCTCTTTGGCAAGATTTTTTTTTTTTTTCTGTTGAGCATAAAATGTAGTGACTGTTAACTTGATTATATGCTGCAAATGATAAAGCTAAAAAGAGACTTTAAGGAGTTATTCTTCTGCCCTTGGATAAGGCTGCACTTAAAACTTTCCAAAAGTAAATCTGTTTAATTTAAGAACAACCTTAGAATGTATGTTTTAGGAACCATATAACATGAACATTAATTATATCTAATACTTATGTGAAGATAGAATGCAATTCATTCAAAAATTTTATTCTAGCAATGAGTAATACTGTTTAACATTGTAAAATAGTACAGTGCATTTTATTGTAGACCCCTGAATAGCTTCTTTTAAATACTGAAATATTCATGTATACATTCAAATAGCAAAGATAAAATATCAGTCACATTTTTCCATTTGGGAAACTTTAGTGTTTTTTTGAGCAACATGATAAAAATCTCAGTTTAACAAATAGTGTAAGTTTGTAGTTCATTCCCTGCTCTGTGACTTTTCCTGTTTAGTTTTTAGCTTACTTGGTTACATAACCATTGCTTTTGCTTAAAGGTCAGCCAAAAGTAAAGTTATATCTTGCTGGAGGTGAGATGTAAACAATGTCTGATCTTGCCCTGCCATTTTTCTTAAATCTTCCACAGAGCTGGGTGAAATTGTGCCAGTATTCATAAAAGAAGATTATGTTTTAGAATCTGTATTGTATTATTCAATAAATATTTCAAGGTGTCTGCAAACAGGGATTAATGGGTATTATATTTCAGGAAACCAGAAAGGTATCAACCTGAAGAATTAAACAAAACACTCATGTTTGATGCTCATATAAACTGTAACTTAAAATAAAATGTGTGTAAACTTCCTTTTCCTTTTGTTTCATTTTTCTGTCACAAGATAATACAGGCTAAAGTGAAATGAGACCGAAATGAAACAAGATTAAAAAAAAAAATCTAAATTTGACCTTCACTCTGAAAAGTAATACCACTCTTCAGTCATCATTGTTATTATGGTGCCTTCATGCACTTAAAATATCTGGATGAAAAAAATGCACGGTTCAAATTCTCAGTGGCACACTGCACTTCAGTCCAATTGGAGGCATCTGGACATGGAAAGAGAGTACCATAAAGTTTTTCAACTGAAATTAGGGGTGAGGTATGTATTAAAACTTTGAATCATATTAAAAATGATTGGATTCTATGGAAATTTCTTATTTTTAAAAAAAAATTCTGTGTCATTACTGTATATATTAAGCTAGATCTTCCTTCAATACTTAAGAGAATCATTAGTGATCTTAAATGGATATTTTATCTGCTGTAAAACTCCTAAAAAGAACCAAGCTAAATGCCCCATCTCTGTGTTTTTCCTCTAAAGATAAATCTGTAAATAGTGCAGCTACTGCTGCCTAGAACATCCTTTAGTCATTTAAGATGTATTTTATCCTGGTATTAATTATATTCATTTTTAATTTTAAATTTAAAAAAAAATTAAAGGTTAGCTCCCCTCTCCTTCAGTTGTAACCTAAACTTTGAGCACAGTAAAAATAAAGTATGACCTAAAATCTCTTCTCAATGTTATTTTCATTGTTTGTTTTTTTTTTTCCTTCTAAGAAAAGTCATATTTTTTTAATGATCCAGGTCACATTCTAGGCTAGAGTTAAGAACTTCAGGGAGAGCTGCATCCTAATTCTCCTTTTTGTATTTTTTTTTCTTTTTTGGATCTCCAAGTAATTTTTTATTGACTTAATTGACGTATAACATCATACTAGTTTCAAATATACAACATAATGATTCCATATGTATATATGTTGTGAAATGATCACGACATCAAATCTAGTTAACATCCATCCAAGTGATTTTTATGCACATTAAAACTTGAGAAGCAAGGCTTAGATAAGTGACTTTCAGCCCAGGCTTCCAATTAGGATCTGATGTGCTCAGTCACTCAATAGTGTCTGACTCTGCGACCCCACAGACTAGAGCCTCCAGGCTCCTCTGTCCATGGGATTTCCTAGGCAGGAGTACTGGCGTGGGTTGCCATTTCCTCCTCCAGGGCATCTTCCCTAGGATATCATATAGTTTTAAGTACTGTTGTCACCTGCGCCCTCCCCCACAGATTCTGTCCATTTGTCTGGGTAGGAACACCTGTGTTGTTTAACTTAAGTCTTCCAGGTGATTCTAAGGTGAGGCCAGAGTTAAGGGTGAGAGGTCACAAGTATATTACGAGGGTTGAACCTGGGGTCCTAACCGACTTTGCTATATGTGGTCCGGTAGGGGCAGGTCTGTGCCGCCTGCATTATCTCGGCTGTAATAGAATTTGGGGGGGTCTGTGGGAGAAGAGAGTCCCTGAAGACAGAAAGGAAGAAACTCAAAGTTTAATCTTCATGTAGGAGCTCAGTGTTCCTGAATCTCTCCTGAGACAACAAGCAGAGGATATTTCAAGTCTCTTCTGCCTGTGAGTGTGAGACCAGCAAAGGGTCTGTGCTGAAGCCTTTAAAGGCACATTCTCAAGATGCATTTGTGACTTCACCTTATCTCACCTGAGAAAGAAACCCAGTGGAGGAAAAGGAAGAAATGGAAGTTTCTCAGGTAAATGTCATGTCCTGGATCAGGGGCAGGTTCTCTTTACCTCCTGAAGTGCTGTGGTCCTAGAACATGCAAATGTTTACTTCTGTTTACTCTGTTGGTAACAAGTTTGTTTTCAACTACGGTTTTTCTTTCTCTCTTTTCTGACAGTCAAGTGCTCTTCTCCCCTTTATGCTAGAGCCGTCTCTTCGTTTTCTCCGTTCAAACTTCTGATATGTTTTGAGCAATTCTCACTACTAATTAATGACCTGAAACTACCAAAAATGTTCCCTTTGTGTCAGATCAACTTGGGAATGTGCTGATAGCCAAGATTGCTATGTGGGGTCGGAGGGGAAGGGACCTGGGACGTCAGTGAGGAAGGAGACTGTGTAGTCTTTAGGTCCCATCTGGGTGCCCCATCAACTCTGTGTAGATGAGGATTTTAAAAAGTCATACCAAACAGGATGGCATGAATGGCCCAGAATAACTCAAAACTTTCTGAAAAAGAAGACTGATTGGCAGAAGACAGGATCTCTAGAACACTCAAGATTAATGATTTAAATGAACTATTAGGGATTACAGATTATAGGCACTCTATGTGGCTAGACATTTGAATAAAACTGGTGTTTTTCATGATTAGATTTAGGTTACAATTGTCTTGTTTTGGGGGGCAATAATGTCAGCAGTGGTTGTGTTCTTTGGGGAGTGTTGCTATCAATTTGTCCCATTACTGCTGATGTTAACTCCATACACTTGGTGCAAATGCTCTCTACCTGACTTCTCTACAACTCCTCTTTGTACTTTAAATATATATATATATTTTAAATTATCAAACAATGTTCTAGGAAATGGACTGATGTTGAATTTTAAGATGTTACTTGTTCTGTGGGCTTCCCTAGTGACTCAGTAGTCGAGAATCCACCTGCCAGTGCAGGAGACACCAGAGACACGAGTTTAATCCCCAGGTCAGGAAGATGCCCTGGAGGAGGAAGTGGCAACCCACTCCAGTATTCTTGCCTGGGAAATCCCATGAACAGAAGAGCCTGGTGGGTTCCTGGGGGTCGCAAAAGAATCAGACATGACTTGGCAACTAAACAACATTTGTCTTATGAGAAATAGATTTTTTTGTGGTAGGAACCATACATTTTGAGCTCATTATTAACTGGTAACAGTATCAGTGTACCTATCCCAGGAAGGTTCTACTCCTAAATCTTTCTCACACATGGTCATTTACTTGCTCAAAACGGGGTTCTGATGGCACTTATTCTTGGCTGCCGTTATCTTAGATGTCCCCTCAGCTTGGTCTTTGGCTTCTATTAACTACAAGTGAGCCTTGCTGAAAATAGTTTTCCATATCAGCATCTCCCCAGCATCACACCTCCAAGAGTGTCAGAGAGATGCCTTTGACAGAATCCATTAAGGTTAACATTAAATTTTAACATTAAAACTTGGCCTGAAAAAGAGAGTCTAGGTATTTTTATACTTCACAGATGTGTTGTTTTGGCTCATGGATAAGAAGCAAGAAAACAGAGCAATTAAGTTTGAATTTGAGAAGCAATTAACTTTGCCTAAACTTTGACTGCTTTTCTTTTCATTTCCTATTCCTTGAAAGTGAAATTATTGTTGGGGAGCTAACAGTTTCCATCTACAGTTAACACAAGCATATGAGAAAGTACCATCCTGAGCTAGTAGTAGTGTTAAAATCAGCACAATAGATGAACTTTCTCTATGCTTATACAGAAACTTTACTGGCAGTTTCATTTGTCAATTTCCTTAATTAATATAGCCTAACCTACTGCAATAGAATTTTAAACTCCTGAGGAAGAAACTATGTATTATTTCTTAATATCCTTTCTTCCCTTTTTCTATGGTGATACAATTTGTGATTTTTAACTGAACATATGCTATCCTAAACTAAAACTTACATTTTCCCGCTTCTGTTATCTAGGAGTGATCTGGTACATTTAGGTTCTGACAGATGGAATGAAAGGAAAAGTGGTATGTCAAATTTCTAAGATATTTGCTTGTTGAGAGAAGGCATGCTTTTCTTCCTTTTCTACCTTCTGGCTGGTGGGAATGTGGACATGATGGCCATAGCTGGCATAGTCGCCCTAGACATGAGATGACGTGGGTGATGTAGGTCATGGTAAAGCAACAACATAGAAGGAGCCTGGGTCTCTGGAAGTAACATACTGAATCTGGGTCACTGAACTTATTTGTACCTCTCTGAACTTATTTGTACCTGACTCTTATTGATAATGAAGAAGCATAAATGACTGCTTTATGATACCTATTGCAAGCAGTATAATTGCTCCTCAGTAGCTTAGCCTATACTAATGAATAATGATTATAAAATTTTTATGGCATATCATATTACAGTGGTGGCTCAGATGGTAAAGCGTCTGCCTGCAATGCGGGAGACCTGGGTTCGATCCCTGGGTTGGGAAGATCTCCTGGAGAAGGAAATGGCAACCCACTCCAGTATTCTTGCCTGGAGAATCCCACAGATGGAGGAACATGGTAGGCTACAGTCCATGGGGTCGCAAAGAGTCGGACACGACTGAGCGACTTCACTTACATTACAGTCATGTGCATAATACAGTATTAGAAACATTATTACATTTGTTTTTAAAAAAACACCTATGATGATAGGTTGATAGGCAATTTTGCTATCAGAAGTATACTGTATTATAATGTAATTCTTTGCAAGCAAAGTTATAAAATGATAAGACAACTAACACATTTTTGTAAAATATCACACACCTATGCCTATATATGGATAGGCATACAAGTCTGGCACACAATGTCCTACATTGTGAATCCTTGGGTGACAATGATGATGATATAAATATATCTCATTCAGTTTTCGCTCTACCATTTTTACTTTCCTCATGAAGACACTCACACACGTGCACAATAGATAAGTTTATTAACAGTGAGGCATGATGACTATTAGAAAGGGATCATCAGAGTTCCTCATCATCTTCACATTGACTAGGCTGAGCAAGAAGTAGAAGAGGGATTGGTGTCACTGTCTTGGGGGTGATAGAGGTAGAAGTGGAGGCAGGAGAGGTAGGTGCGCTCGGTGTTACTTTATGGAAATGTGTCATAATTTGTCTGACCGTACTGATTTTTAATTTCTCTAAAAGTGCTTCTATATAATACCAATCCCTCCACCCCTAGCTTTAATTTCAGCACCAGTACCATAAAGGGGTCCATGTCATAACAGAAGTTGAAAGCAAGTCTTGTGCAAAAGGAGACCTTCTACTGGATTGTCACACATCAGTGTCTCTGCTGGCACTACTTTTCCCATCTTCCTCAGAATGGTTCATCTCTTTTCATCTTCCTCACCTGAACCTCAGCACTGGTTCAGAAGCACTCATTCTCATCCAGTTGTCATGTGTGAATTCCTCTGGTGTGGTGTTTATTTGCACTTTAATTCCTCTAAGATCCACATCTTTTTGGCCATATCCACCATCTCTTTTGTGGTTTCTTTGATGTGTTCTGTTCTAAGTCCTTTGAAGTTTGGCATAATGTCTAGAGACAGTTTTCTCCAGCAAGAATTTACTGTTTTGGACTTGATGGTTTTCATGGCTTTTTCTATAACAATGATGACACCTTCAAGGATTACCAATTGTGTAATCCTTCCAGACCTTCATGATTTTCTCTTTATCTGGGTTCTTTTCTGTAGTATTGACAATACTTTCCATACTGTACCATGTGTAATGAACCTTAAAGACACTCATGACCCCCTGATCTAGAGGCTAAGTTAGAGATGATGTGTTTGAGGAAGAGTAGACCACTTCAGTGTTTCAGTGTTACATAGTTCTAGGTGGCCAGGGACATTGTCTAGTATAACAACAATGAATGTTAAAAGGCAGCCCCTTATTGGCAAGGTACTTCCTGACTTTAGGGACAAAGCAGTGATAGAACCAATCCAGAAAAATGGTTCTCATCCAGAATTTCTTGTCACCCAAGCAAAAGACTGGCAGCTGGTGGTGGTTTTTTTTTTCCCCATCAAGGCTCAGGGCTTAGAGGCTTTATAGGTAAGGGCAGTTCTGATCACAAATCTACTACATTTGCCCAAAACTGTGCTTTAGCCTATCCCTCCCTGCCTTAAATCCTGGTGTTCACCTCTCTTCCTTACTAATAAATCTATTTTGTAGCATTTTTCCCCAGAATAGGGCACTTCAGTCTACATTAAAAACTTGTTCAGGCAGATATCCTTTCTCTTCAATGACTGTCTTAACAGCATCTGAGAACTCATCTCTGATGTCTTGATTAGTAGAAGCTGCTTCTCCTGTTATATTGACATTTCAAAGCCAAATAAATCTCTTTAGAATTATCAAGCCATCCTTTCCTGGCATGAAGTTCTTTAGCTTGAGATTTTTAAATTTTTGCCTTAAGTTATTGTATACTGACTTTGATTTTTCTTAAATCATGTTAGAGTCTTATTGGTATGACTTTCTTATGGCAATCTTGTACCCACATAAAAGCTTCATTTTCAACATGAGAAAAAAATATTTCACCAAAAGTGCAAGGATTTTGCATCTGCTGGTGCAGCTGCAGTGATGGCTTCATGAATTTCCTCTTCTTTTTTATGATGGTTCTTATCATGAAACAAATGTGGCCAGCTGTAGCTGCAGACCTCAATCTATGGCACATATCAAGCAATCCAAATTTTCTTGTCATGTCATGACTTTTCTCTGTTCCTTAGGAAAACTGGCAGCATTACTAGTGGGACTTGGTATGGTTTTCATGATGCTATTCAAGATTTACATTTCACACTATGAAAAACATGTGAGAACCAGGAGAGATCACTTTTTACTGTGACATACAATTTACTGAAGAGAAAACTTGTCACATGGAGATGATTAGCATCACATGGCATTATAAGCAGACACTTGCAGTAACAGAAGGTGGCTATGAAACTTTTACAGTAAGTACAGTATAACTATAGCTAAATTTATGCAGTTATGACTTAATACTGCACGTTTAAGTTTGTGTACATTTCTCTGAACTGAGGATGGTGCCATGTATGGTTTATAAGAGTGGTGTGTGTAAGTTCTAATAAATCTAGTGTATTTGTGTGTTTCATGGTAGTAAATGATAAAATAGAGTAGTATCTACATATATCTTGTGTATTCATGACATACCTAACTTTTTCTTAATTTTTTGATATTTCTGAGGTGCACAGTTCATCTGTCAGTTTTTTCAAATTGTCTCAAATTTCAAAAAAATATTTGTATATATTTATGGAAAAAAATCCATGTACAAATGGACCCATGCAGTTCAAAGTTGTGTTGTTCAAGGGGTAACTGTATACATATAATATATATCTTATATATATGAGATATTTATGTATATATAATACATGTATCAAATCATATTTTTTTATCCATTGATGGACTAGTTTGGCTATTGTCAGTAGTACTGTTATCAATATGGGTGGTGGGCATTTGTTTGAGTTCTGGTTTCTGTTTCCTTCAAATAAATACTCAAAAGTGAAATTTCTGGATCTGTGATAGTTCTATTTTAATTTTATGAGGACCCTCCATACTATTTTTCATAGTTCAGTTCAGTCACTCAGTTGTGTCCAGCTCTTTGAGACCCCATGGACTGCAGCACGCCAGGCCTTCCTGTCCATCACCAACTCCCAGAGTTCATTCAAACTCATGTCTATCGAGTCGGTGATGCCATCCAACCATCTCAACCTCTGTCGTCCCCTTCTCTCCCTGCCTTCAGTCTTTCCCAGCATCAGGGTCTTTTCAAGTGAGTCAGTTCTTCACAACAGGTGGCCACAGTATTGGAGTTTCAGCTTCAGCATCCAGTGAACATTCAGGACTCATTTCCTTTAGGATGGACTGGCTGGATCTCCTTGGAGTCTGAGGGACTCTTCAGAGTCTTCTGCAACACCACAGTTCAAAAGCATCAATCCTTCACCACTCAGCTTTCTTTGGAATCCAACTCTCACATCCATACATGACTATTGGAAAAACCATAGCTTTGACTAGACAGACTTTTGTTGGCAATGTCTCTGCTTTTTGATATGCTGTCTAGGTTGGTCATAGCTTTTTTTCCAAAGAGTCTTTTAATTTCATGGCTGTAATCACCATCTGCAGTGCTTTTGGAGCCCCCCAAAATAAAGCTGCTTTGTTTCCCCATCTATTTGCCATGAAGTAAATGGGACTGGATCCCATGATCTTAGTTTTCTGAAAATTGAGTTTTAAGCCAGGTTTTTCACTCTCTTCTTTCACTTTCATCAAGAAGCTCTTTAGTTTTTCTTCACTTTCTGCCATACAGGTGGTGTCATCTGCATATCTGAGATTATTAATATTTAACCTGGCAATCTTGATTCCATTTTTTCATAGTGACTGTGCCGATTTACTTTCCTCCCAATAGTGCACAAGGATTCCCTTTTCTCCACAATATCACAAAAACTTGTTATTTCTTTTCTTTTGATAATAGCCATTTTAACAAGTATGAGGTGATAGCTTATGGTTTTTATTTGCATTTCCCTGATAGGTAATGACTTTGTGCTCCTTTATGTGTACCTGTTGGCCATCTGTATGTCTTCTTTGGAAAAATCTTTTCACGTCTTCTGCCTACTTTTTAGTTAGGTTGTTTGTTTTTCTGCTATTGAATTATATATGAGTTCTTTGTGTATTTTGGATATTAATCCACTATTTGATATGTTATTTACAAATATTTTCTCCCATTTTGTAGATTGCCTTTTCATTTTGTTTACAAATTCATTTTTAGATGTTACTTTTTCTAGTGCTAGTAGCTAACTACAGTACATGAAATGGAACAACGTTGTTTTTTTCTATTTTTTTGGGAATGATTTCAATTTAGCAGAATGTATTTATATAGACTGTTACAAAATGAAAGAATACTTTTTAAAGATATAGAATAGATAATTCTTGCATAATATCAAGAAATACTCAAAATCATTTTTCCCGTGGCCTCTTCAGTATTTAAAATTATTCTCAACATACACTTCCTTAAACATCCTACTCTAAATTTTTATGAAAGATAATCATGCATTTTCTCAGGTTCATGAATTATGTTCTAAAAGTTCCTATGGTCAATCATTCTAAAACTTCTTTCATCTACATGTAAAGAAACAGTTGGAATTCTGTCCCTTCCATTTAATTTGTTAAGCTTTTTAGATATATAAATTTGACTAACATCATGATGGAATTTTCAATTAAGCCTAGTTTTTAGAATTTTTCATTAATATATCCCAACCTCTGTCTTTGTAAATATTATTTATTGCAAATTGGTTACAGTGTTCTATTTTTGAGTTATAAATGTGCTCTATGTTGTTGTTGTTCAGTCACTAGGTCGTTTCTAACTCTTTGCAACCCCATGGACTCAACACAGCAGACTTCCCTGGCCTTCACCACCTCCCAGAGTTTGCCCAGACTCATGTCCATTGAGTTGGTGGTGCCATCCAACCATCTCATCCTCTGTAGCCCCCTTTTCCTCTTGCCCTTGATCTTCCCCAGAATCAGGGTCTTTTCCAGTGGTTGGCTGATTGCATCAGGTGGCCAAAGTATTGGAGCTTCAGCTTCAGTATCAGTTCTTGCAATAAACAGGGTTAATTTCCTTTAGGACTGACTGGTTTGATCTCCTTGCAGTCCAAGGGACACTCGAGAGTCTTCTCCAGCACCACAGTTCGAAAGCATCAATTCTTCAGCACTCAGCCTTCTTCATGGTCCAGCTCTCATATCCATACATGACTGCTGCCAAAACCATAGCTTTGCCTAGATGGACCATTGTTGGCAAAATGATGTCTCAAAGCTTTTTAATATGCTGTCTAGGTTTGTCATAACGTTTCTTCCATCTTTTATTTTCATGGACACAGTCACTGTCCACAGTGATTTTTGAGCCCAAGAAAATAAAATCTATCAGTGTTTCCACTTTTTCACCTTCTATTTGCCATGAAGTGGTGGGACAGGATGCCATGATATTAGTTTTTTTGAATGTTAAGTTTTAAGCCAGTAATCTTGAGAGTCCCTTGGACTGCAGGGAAATCAAATCAGTCAATACTAAAGGGAATCAACCCTGAATATTAATTGGAAGGATTGATGCTGAAGCGGAAACTCCAGGACTTTGTCCACTTGAGAGCCAACTTCTTGGAAAAGACCCTGTTGCTGGGAAAGACTGAGGGGAAAAGGAAAAGAGCGTGCGGAGGATGAAGTGGTTAGCTGGCATCACCAACTCAATGGACATGAATTTGAGCAAGCTCCAGGAGATAATGAAGAACAGGAAAGCCTGGTGTGCTGTAGTTCATAGGGTCACAAAGAGGGACACAGGACTTGCTGATTGAACAAAAATATGGTAAGTATATTATTTATATACATTACCATTTTGAATAATCAAATAACTCAGAATTTTAAAAAGGTAAAAAAATGCATTTAAACTTTTAAAAAGAAAAAAATGAAAAGAAAATTGAATCGCAGTGTTAGTGTGACTATGTGACAAAAAATCTGTGCTTGAGTGGAAAAAGACTAAAATGATGTACCAAAATATTAATAGAATAAAAGGTCAGTAAAATGGTATATACTGAAGAGTTTTAGGCAGTGTTTACCAAGTGTGTTCTTTGACTAGAATTACTAAAGATTTTTAAAAGCCAGAATTGCCTGGACTCCATCTCATACCTATTGAATTAAAATCCTTGTGGGTAGTGTTTGGTAATCTGTATTTTTAGAAAGTTTTCCAAGGGACTTTTAGCCCATGGTATTGTGTTTGTGACCTACCAGTCTAAAGAGTAAAGTGTCTATTTGTTTCTTTAGAATATTTTTATTTGTCAGATTTCCTTATTAGAGCCAAAACGTAACATACCCTTCACTTTTATTGATAATGGTTTTAAGGAATGGCAACTTACAGAGCATTTCTGAATGTTTTGCAAATTAGTACTAAGGAGAAGATCAGGTGATATATACATTAGGCATCTGTTTCAGTAAATAGATAAAGAAATGAGTGTGTAACTCAAGTTTGATATTGGTTAAAAATTACAATTGTTCAAGTCATAACTTTCAATGTGAAAAAGTTTTAATATAATGCAAAATAACAACAAAAACTTCCTCTTTTATCCCTAATTCCCTATTTCTAGTCATTTCTAATGAAATGACCAAAGAAACAGTTAACAGTTTGTGAGTGTATCATCCATTATACTTTCTATGCATTTATGTTAGTACAGAATAGATTTACCCAGTTTTCTTGCTGTTGTTCAGTCGCTCAGTCATGTCTGACTCTTTGCAACTCCATGGATTTTAGCATGCCAGGCTAAATTATTTTGCACTAGATATTTGTTTGATTTAAGCTATTTTCACATTTTGAACACTCATTATGAGCAATGTTTTATTTTTTAAGCCATTGTCCATTATTTAATCATATTTTACCTATTGTCAAAGTGTTAAGATGACCTTGTTTTTCTTTTTGAAAATATTTAGCTTTAAGATAATGATTGATAAAAAATTTTCTTTATCTTATTTATCTATAAGGTATATATTCTACCAAGTGACACTATATGTCATTCTTTTTTAAATAAAGTGAATAATGGATTCTGTTATTATTATAAGATAGCAGAGTCCACCTTTCCCATAGAGGCATTTTTGTTTCTTCTTGTGTAACTTTACTACTCTGTGTCTTGTGCTGTTTGCAAATTGAATATTTCTAGGCAGGGGTTAAAACAGAAAGTAGTCATCCAATGGTGTCTAGTTCTTTCCTCTCACTTTATTTGGATGAACCAATGTCCAGTCTAACCAGATGTTGTCTTAACAGAAAATTAAGCATTTAGAATTTAGACAGCGTATGTCTTTAAATATATGCTCTCACTACCCAGAAACCTTCTTTCATAAGTACAGCAAAAAGAGCATAGATTACATTGCTATAATGTGTGTTCAGATCAGAAGACCTGATCAAAATTTATAAGTTCTTAAAGTATGTACCTGGAGAAGGCAGTGGCACCCCACTCCAGTGTTCTTGCCTGGAAAATGCCATGGACGGAGGAGCCTGATAGGCTGCCGTCCATGGGGTCGCACAGAGTTGGACACGACTGAAGCGGCTTAGCAGCAGCAGCAGCAAAGTATATAACAAAGCTAACAAAGAATGAGAATCATGCTCTCTGGCTCTGCAATAGAGTTTCTAATGCTGAAAGTGCATAATCTGGGTGCTAATTGTCAGAATAAAAATATACCAAACTATAATATTCCAAGAGGCGACTCATCATAGAAACAAAAGGGAAGGGCATGATTAACTCTCATTTGTACAACGCAAGCATAATGTGTCCACTAATCTAGATTTAGATCCAGGCTAGAAAGTGTTTTATGTAAAGAAATTATTAAATTTGCACATTAGCCTACTTTTGAGTTATAATAAATTTCTTGAGCAAAAATGTCCTAAGAGTAAGAAGGGGATTCCTGCTTTGCCCCAGAGAGCAATGCTGCGATTAATTCTACCACCTGGAGCAAAAGAACTCAGAGCAGAAGTTCTGCCTTCAATACAGCAATCCCTACTGAGAAAAATAATTTCTTAAATGTTCTCTAATATATTTTTGTTTCTCATAATATGTGAGGCTTTGAATCTCTGTACTGTTGAAGCTTACATGCTGTATGAATTATCTTTTATATTTAGGGTACTTTTCAAATCTTGATATTTCAACTGGAGCCATTCGTCTCTTTATGTATTTAATTGACAATCATGATGTCTATTAGAAAGGGTAGTTTATAATGATGTTGTGAGTTCTAAGAATGTACATTTCCCATATATACGCCTTATGGTAAGCACCTTACTTCTGAAATAAATATTTCTGACTTTAAAACACATATTTCCTAGTCAGTGAACTGAACACTTTGAGCAAAAGTAAAAATATTTTGTGTGATTCATAGTTTAATTTCTTAACTTTAAATTAGAAAGATTATAATACTGGGACTTGAGTATTTGAACAAAAACCATCTAGAAATTCTGTTGAGTATGAGTGAATGTTGGTGGGGTAGTTGTATTAAGGACCAAGAAAAAGTTTCAAATAATTATGCTAGTTTTAAGTGGTTTTTAATACATTACTTGAAAACTAGCTTTTGCCCCCAAGTAGTATAATAAAATTGTATTCCCAGAGATGACTGATACAGATTAACAGTCAAAAGCAGAGACTGTTTTTCTGTCTGCAGTCTCTTGACTTTACTGTAGCATATGTAATGCCCCTGCCAACTGTTACCGAGATTAACCACAGTATTTGGTCACAAGTGACAAAAAAAAACCTACTCAAATTTGCTTTTGCAAAAAGAGAATATATTGGCTAATGGAAATAGGAAGAAAGGGGATGTGTCTGTTCTCAGTCACCCCGAATCTGTAGACTACTAGAGTTCTTGTCATCCCTCCATCTCTTCTGTCAGCTTCTTTCTGTGTGTCACTCTTTCCTGATTTGAGGGTATGCTATCCATTTGGTAGAGAATATGACTACTCGCAGATTTAGTCATATTCTTATGTTAGTGAATCATGGGGAAAGAAAGTGTCTCTTTTCTAGTAACTGTAAATCTCCGGGAAGGGCTCTCCTTGGCCCAAAGTTCACATCCATCGCTGTGACTGTGCCGCAGTGTCCAGCGATTGTAAGCCCCAACAGAACCATGTAGAGCTGGATGGGGGGATGTCAGTCTGAAAGGGTTCAGGGAGAGAAGGTTAAGGGTCTCAGGAAACATTCCTTTGCTCCTAATTCCCCTTTGAAATCTGTTTCTTTTTCCCTACTACGGCATCGTCTTCTCATCTTCTTACTCCCTGCCTCTCATTTAGACTTAACATTCTGCTCTTTAAAAAATCTGTTCTCGTCCACAAATAGCTCATCTTAACACAGTTTCAACTAGTATCAATGCAGAAGCACTTGGAGTTTCTATCTGCATATATCATTACATTCACCTACTTGTCACACAAGAGCATGGGTGTGTTTTACAAGTTTACCCATCGTCCAGATGCTTATAAGCTAAAGAAGAAATACAAATAGGCAACATCCATGATAAGGTTAATTTATCACTAATTTCTTAAATTTTAACAGAAAATTTTATGGACCACGTTTTACTCTTTCCCAGCACTGCTGAGACTTAAATGTGGAGTTGGCATTCTTATGAACAGTTAAGTAAGAACAGTGACTAATTGGACTGTTTTTCATGTACCAGAAACATTAATTGCATTTACCATTCAAAAAAACATCTGAGGAAACCCACTCTCTGAAGAAGAAACCTTTGCAATATAACCTACACTATGATACTGTTTATAGAGTTTTCTCGTTCCAGCACTGTACTAAATTTAGTGAAGCCTTTTCACTGTTATACATTGGTCATATTCTTAGTTCATTCCTTCATAAAATGGAAGCAGACAAAACACCCTTTTTAATATATCACAGCAAAGCACAACTTTGAGAAACCAACCTAATTGTTCTGTTCCAGGTACCACTCACCCCAGTGTTTGCACAACAATGGACCACCATGGGGGAAAGAAGACTACAGTCTTTTGATTCACGGTGGTCAACTTGACATAGCTGTGTACCATCAGTTATAGGACAGCTAGAGGCAAAATATGGCAAATGCCACAAGAAAGAAAGTACATTTACAGGAGTTGACAGGGAGGAGAGGTTACTATTTGAAGGGGCAGAATAGGTGGAAAAACAGATTAAGGAGATGTATAAGTTTGAGGTTGAACATTTTCAATTTTAAATTTGAGAAACATTCATCTGGAAATTGAAAATTAGAGTTTAGGTTTCAGGACAGATTTCTGCTAGAGTTTGAAATATAGGAACCATTTAATTAATAAAATTCTACAAATGTATAACTGTGTGAATTGAATGAGCAAATAAATTTCTCAGACTCCCAGTTTCCCTATCTTCAAAATGGAGGAAATAACATATAATGGTTAAGATTTCTGTGAAGATTATGAATTTATGTAGGAAAATGTCTTTGCCCCATTTTTACTAACTAGTACACCCTTGTTGTCAGTATCCCACTTGCCATTAACAGTGCGCTTGGCTCTGTCATGGGGATGGGAGTGAATAAAGTTGTTAAGAAATGAATCTAATAGAAAAGACCACCACATTTGACTCTTCTTGTGACTGTATTCACTGGGTATTTGTCACTCTGTCCTGACCCTCTTTCTTCATTTCCTAGGACCTTTGTTCTTTCTGATTCATTCTTTCACTTTTTTTGCTAATATATTTATTTTTATCATTTTATTTATTAATTTTTTTGTTTTATTTATTCTATATTGGAGGATAGTGGATTAACAATGTATTCATTTCAAGTGTACAGCAAATTGATTCATTTATACATATGCATGTATCTATTCTTCTTCCAATAATTTTCCCATTTAGGTTATTATAAAATATTGAGCAGAGTTTCCTGTGCTGTATAGTAGGTCTTTGTTGGTTATCTATTTTAAATATAGCAGTTTACATGTCAATCCCAAACTGACAATCCAGCCTTTCCCTCTGCCTTCATCAACCATGACCATAAGTTCATTCTCTAAATGTTGAGTCTGCTTCTGTTTCATGAATAAGTAAATTGGTATCATTTTTTTAAGATTCTGCATGTAAGTGATATGATATGTGTGTTTCTCTGTCTGACTTATTTCACTTAGTATGATTATCTCCAGGTCATCATGCTGTGCAAATGGCATTATTTCATTCTTTTTAATGGCTAATATTCCATTATATTATATATATGTGTGTGTGTGTGTGTGTGTATGCATATATATATATGTGTGTACCACATCTTCTTTAGCCACTCTTCTGTTGTGGCATTTAAGTCGCTTCTTTGTCTTGGCTATTGTGAACAGTGCTGCAGTGAACATTGGGTTGCATATATCTTTAAAACCCTGTTTTTTTCTGGATATATGCCCAGGAGTGGGATTTTTTGGATCATAAGGTGGCTCTGTTTTCAGATTTTTAAAGAACCTACATACTGCTCTCCATAGAGGCTATACCAGTTTACAGTCCTACCAACAGTATAGGAGGGTTCCCTTTCCTCTATACCCCCTCCAGCATTTGTTTTCAATTTTTTTCTGTTGATGGTCATTCTGACTGATGTGAGGTGATATCTCACTATAGTTTTGATTTGCACTTCTCTAATAATTTGCTAATTATTGAGCATTCCTTCATGTGCCTGTTAGCCATCTGCATGTCTTTTTTAGAGAAATGTCTGTTTGGGTCTTTTGAATATTTTATGATTTTTTTTTTTTTTAACATGGAGCTGCATGTACCATTTGTAAATTTTGGAGACTAATCCCTTGTCAGTTGCATCATTTGAAAATATTTTCTCCCATTCTGTGGGTTGTCTTTTTGTTTTATTTATGGTTTCCTTTGCTGTGCAACAGCTTTTGAGTTTCAGTAGGTCCCATTTGTTTATTTTTGGTTTTATTTCTATTACTCTAGGAGATGACTGGAAAAAGATATTATTGTGATTTATATCAAGAGTGTTCTGCCTATGTTTTCCTCAAAAGTTTCATAGTATCTGATCTTGCATTTAGGTCTTTAATCCATTTTGAGTTTATTTTTGTGTTTGATGTTCAAGACGTTTCTATTTTTTTTTTTTTTATGTAGCTGTCCAGTTTCCCAGTACCATTATTGAACAGACTGTCTTTCAACTTTTCAGCATGGAGTATGATATTAGCTGTAGATTTGTTATATATGGCATTTATTATGTTCAGGTAGGTTCCCTCTGTGCCCACTTTCTGGAGAGCTTTTATCATAAGTGGGTAAATTATGTTAAAAGCTTTTTCTACATCTATTAAGATGATCATATAGTTTTTATTTAGATCATATAGTTTTAAACAGAATTTCCCTGTGAATCCATTTGGTCCTGGACTTTTGTTGGGAGATTTTTAATCACAGTTTCAATTTCAGTGCCTGTGATTGGCCTGTTCATATTTTCTATTTCTTCCTGCTTCAGTCTTGGGAGATTGTACCTTTCTAAGAATTTGTCCATTTCTTCCAGATTGTCCATCCTATTGGCATATAGTTGCTAGTAGTGGTCTCATGCTTCTTTGTATTTCTGTCATGTCTATAGTAACTTCTCCTTTTTAATTTCTAATTTTATTGATACGAGCCCTCTCCCTTTTTTTCTTTGAGTCTGGCTAAAGGCTTATCAATTTAGTTTTGTTCTCAAAGAACCAGCTTTTGGTTTCATTGATCTTTACTGTTGTTTTCTTTGTCTCTATTTCATGTATTTCTGCTCTGATCTTTATGATTTCTTTCCTTCTACTAACTTCGGGGTACCAGAAGAAAGAGAAAAAAGAGAAAGGACTTGAGAAAATATTTGAAGAGATTATAGTCAAAAATTTCCCTAATATGGGAAAGGAAATAGTCAACCAAGTCCAGGAAGCACCGAGAGTCCCATAAACGATAAACCCAAGAAGGAACACACTGCGACACGTATTAATCAAACTAACAAAAATTAAATACAAATAAAAAATGTTAAAAATGTTAAAAAAAAAAAAGTTAAATGTTTGTTCTTCTTTCTCTAGCTGCTCTAGGTGTAAGGTTAAATTGTTTATTTCTGATATTTCTTGTTTCCTGAGGTAAGATTATATTGCTATAAACTTCCCTCTTAGAACTGCTTTTGCTGTATCCCACAGGTTTTGGATTGTCATGTATCTGTTATCATTTGTCTCTAGGTATTTTTTTATTTCTTCTGTGATCCATTGGTTATCTCATAATATATTGTTTAGCCTCTATGTGTTTGTGCCTTTTACAGTTTCTTTTCCTATAATTGATTTCTAATCTCAGTGTTGTGGCCAGAAAAGATACTTGATGTGATTTCAAGTTTCTCACTTTTATCAAGGCTTGGTTTCCTTTGCAAGATGTGATCTACACTGGAGAATGTTCTGTTTGCACTTGAGAAGGAAGTGTATTTGCTGCTTTGGGATGGAATGTCCTAGAAATAGCAATTAATTCCATCTGCTGTTAATATGTGATTTTAAAAAAAATTGTCTATACTGCATGGCATATGGCGTTCTAATTCTTGATTGTAGGTTTTTGCCTTTTATCACTTTAAACGTATCATACCACTCCCTTCTGGCCTGCAGAATTTCTGTGAAAAATCAGCTGATAACCTTATGAGGGATTCCTTTGTATGTTATTTGTTGCTTTTCTCCTGTTCCTTCTAACATTTTTTATTTGTATTTAGTTTTTGTTAGTTTGATTAATATGTGTCTCGGTGTGTTCCTTCTTGGGTTTATCCTTTATGGGACTCAGTGCTTTCTGGACTTGGTTGACTATTTCCTTTCCCATATTAGGGAAATTTTTGACTATAATCTCTTCAAATATTTTCTCACGTCCTTTCTCTTTTTTTCTCTTTCTTCTGGTACCCCTATAATTCGAATGTTGGTGCATTTTATGTTGTTCCAGAATCTCTGAGACTGTCCTCATTTCTTTTCATTCATTTTTCTTTATTCTGCTCCATGGCAGAGATTTCCTACCATTCTGTCTTTCAGGTCACTTACCCATTCTTCTGCCTCAGGTACTCTGCTATTGGTTCCTTCCAGTATGTTTTTCATTTCAGTTATTATTCATCTCCGTTCGTTCTTTAGTTCTTGGCTAAACATTTCTTGTATCTTCTTGATCCATGCCTCTGTTCTTTTTCTGAGATCTCGGATCATCTTTACTATCGTTACTCTGAATTATTTTTTCAGGTAGATCGTCTGTCTCCTCTTCATTTAGTTGTTCTTGCAGGTTTTTATCTTGCTCCTTCATCTGAAAGCTTTCTTTGTCTTCTCATTTCAGCCAACTTACTGTGTTTGTGGTCCCCTTTCTACAGGCTGCAGGGTTGTAGTTCCTCCTGCTGCTGACATCTGCCCCCTGATGGGTGAAGCTGGTCCAGAGGCTTGTGCCATTATCCTCTTGATAGGGGATTTCATTGGTGTGACCAGAGCCTGCCCTGGATATTGAGCGGAGCCTCCCCTTTGCTCTGTTATTGTCACTGCCCTGTTAGGGGTGGGGTCTACTCCGTAGTGTTGGAGTAGAGGTCCCCAGATCTGTTTTTAGCTATGTTTCTGATTTACAGTGTGAGATAGGTAGGACTGGAGGACTCCCACTGGAGAGAAGCTGCTCTGTATTCCACCTCTGCTACTGCTACTGCTAAGTCGCTTCAGTCGTGTCCGACTCTGTGTGACCGCATAGACGGCAGTCCACCAGGCTCCCCCATCCCTGGGATTCTCCAGGCAAGAACACTGGAGTGGGTTGCCATTTCCTTCTCCAATGCAGGAAAGTGAAAAGTGAAAGTGAAGTCGCTCAGTCGTGTCTGACTCTTTGCGACCCCATGGACTGCAGCCCACCAGGCTCCTCCGTCCATGGGATTTTCCAGGCAAGAGTACTGGAGTGGGGTGCCATTGCTTTCTCCACCTTCTTGATACTAACATCAAGGAAATAACTTCAATAAGGTAACTTCTTGTTTTAAGAGTAAAATCTGCTAACTGAAGAGATTTTACCAAAGAAAAAAGGATACAAAAGGACATTCTTGCCATCAATAAAAATGCGACACTTACCAGAACAGTCTGATTTGTGAATACTGGGTCTCCCAGTTCCAAGAGCTGTCCTGTGACCCACACCTGAGATGAAGGCAACCAGTAGCTTGCTGGAGATAGTCTAGAGATGCTCATCTGTGAATGTGCTCTGTTGTGCCCTTTTGCCTGTTGTGTGGACTCACAGGTGCACTGTTGTTGGCACTGCCCTCGATCCCACCTTAACTGTGGGTGTGCTGGCAGTTGGCCCTGGTGATGTGGAGGCATTGTCTTCACCTGCCACCAGCAGAAGGTATATGAAGGTGAAAATTAACATTAAGTGAGATTTAATCTCAACAACAGCCATGTTGTTGCACATGCCAGGATTTCCTTCTTTCTCATGGCTCAGTAATATTCTAGTGCGTATGTGTGTGTGTCTTAGTCATATGTTGATCAGCACACTTAGGTGTTTTACATCTTGACTATTGTGAATAATGCCACAGTGAACATGGGAATGCAGGTATCACTTTGACAATCCTCTTTTCCTCTCCTTTGGGTATGTACCCAGAAGTGGGATTGTTGGATTACACGGTAGTTCTGTTCTTAAATTTTTTTACATATAATTCTATTCTTAATCAAGAGCACCTTGAACCTATTTTATAGATTCTTTTCAAATATTTATCACTGGATTTATCATTTCTATCTTTTAAAAAAGTATTAGTTTTTATTTAAGTCTAAAAGTTTAAAATATAATTTGTTTTCTTTGCTGCTGCTAAGTTGATTCAGTCATATCCGACCCTGTGCGACCCCATAGACGGCAGCCCCCCAGGCTCCTCTGTCCCTGGGATTGTCCAGGCAAGAACACTGGAGTGGGTTGCCATTTCCTTCTCCAATGCATGCATGCATGCTAAGTCACTTCAGTCATGTCTTACTCTATGTGACCCCATGGACAGCAGCCTACCAGGCTCCTCCATCCACAGGATTCTCCAGGCAAGATTCTCCACCCCTCCAGGAGTGGGTTGCCATTTCCTTCTCCATTGTTTTCTTTCAGTTCAGTTCAGTTGCTCAGTCGTGTCCAACTCTTTGTGACCCCATGAATCGCAGCACGCCAGGCCTCCCTGTCCATCCTTAAAATGAATACTGTTTTATTGTGTATCTTTTAATTTTGTTAATAAAGGCATTTGAGGCTCTACATTGCTCTCTGAGAGCAGTTTTCCCTCTATTTTCTAGGTTTAGATTCAAAATGTTCTTAATTTCTTTGTATTCTCACTTTTTTATTGAATTATTTTCAGAAGTATGTTTCTTAATTTTAAAGTAGTTTGGAAAACTTTGATTATTGTCTTGTTACTTCTTTAGTATGTAAGAATCAATTACTTATCTATATACTACTCATGAACAATGAGGAAGTGAAATTTTTAAATTCCATTTAAAATAGCATCAAGATTGTTGGGAGACAATTCTTTATTCATTTCTCTCATTTCTGCATGTCTCATCAGTGTAGACACTGCCTATCTTTGTTCTGAGCCATGTTTTCAAGTATGCTTTTGTCACAAAAAACACTGAAAGGCAGAGATAGTGCCTCCCTACAGAGCAAAGGGTAGGCTTATTGGTGCTTACTGTAAAATGTTGCAGTCTCTAAGAGTGTGCAGTTATCATGAGAACTTTTTTGAATCTTCCCATAGGAATTGGGGTTTGGAGAAGTTGTGCAAATGCTGATACCCTGGCTAGTACTATTACTGTTGAACTGTCTTTTGTCTCTGACCCAGAACTCACCTGTTGTCTGCCAGCAGCCATGTGACTGTGACAGGCTAACTTGTTAGCTTGCAAGTAGGGTAAACTTGCAGAAACATCATGGTTTTTCACAGAAATACTTAGAAAAAAATCTAACAAAACATGTCTAAAATCTTTATATTCAAACTATAAACATCACTGATATTAAGGAAAAAAAGCAAGATGGAGAGAACATTATTATTGATTGAGAATCTCAATATTGTTATGATGTTTACTTTTCCTGTCTTTAGTATATAGATTCAATGAAATCTCTTCAAAAATTTCAGAAGGCTATTTTCAAGATATGACAGATTATTCTAAGATGTATATAGTGAATTTATTATTTATTTTTTAATATAAATTTATTTAATTGGAGGCTAATTACTTTACAATATGGTCGTGGTTTTGCCATACATTGACATGAATCTGCCACAGGTGTACATGTGTTCCCCGTCTTGAACCCCCTTCCCACCTCCCTCCCCATCCCATCCCATCCCTCTGGGTCATCCCAGTACACCAGCTCTGAGCACACTGTATCATGCATCGAACTATAGTGAATTTAAAATCAAACCAATTTTTAAAAGGAGCAGTGTTGGAAGACTTGTACCATATAATTTCTAGACTGAAGATAAACTACAGCTATAGTGTAGTATCCAGGTAACACCAGGAAAACAAGTTGATGGAACACAATAGAGAGCCCGGAAAGAGACCAAAAGATTTATGGTCATTTGATTTTTAATGAAATTGCAAATTAGTCAAACATGGAAAAGAGAGTATTTTCAGCAAATTGCACTGGAACAACTGGATATCAATATGAAAAAAGTGAAATAGGTCCTTCTGTCTCGGTACACAGAACAATTTGAGATAGATCATAAAACTCAGAGCCATAAAACTTAAAATTTAGAAATCCTCCTTTGTAACCTCAAAGTAGGCAAGGAATTCTTGAACAGGTCACAATAAACACAAACCATAAGACTTTAAAAATAAATTGAACATTATTAAGATTTAACATTTTGGCTCTATCAAAAGACTCCATTAAGATATGAATGGGGCTTCCCTGGTGGTTGAGTGGTAAATAATCTACATGCCAATGCAGGAGACATGGGTTCAATCCCGGACCCAGGGAGAACCCCCATGCTGGGGAGCAACCAAGTCAAAGCACCCCAACTATTGAACCTCTGCTCTAGAGCCTAGGAGCTGCCACTACTGAGCCCATGTGCCACCACTACTGAAGGCCACACGCGCTCGGGCTTGTGGACAGTAAGAAAAGTCACCACAGTTAGAATCCTGGAGCAGCACAAGCAGAGAGTAGCCCCCACTCTCTGCAAGTAGAGAAGCTGTGCACCAACAAAGATACAGCACAACCGAAAATAAATGAATAAAGTTATTTTTTTAGAAGGCATACGAACAGACAAGTTACTGTCTGGGGGAAAATAATTACAGCAAATATATCTAACAGAGGATTCGTACCCAGAATGCAAGTACACAGACATACATACACAATTAACAGAAATTCATGCAACTCAGTATAAAAATGGGCAAGATATATAAATTGTTAATAAATGTTTGAAAAATGTCAACCTTATTAGTGAGCAAAGAAATTCAAATTAATATCACAATGAGATAACATTTTTACCTACTACAGCAGTTAAAATTAAAAATAAAATACAACATGAAATATTAGCAAGCATGTTGAGCAACTGGAATACTTCCGTATTGCTTGTGGGATTGTTCAATAATATAAGTTCTTTGAAATACTCTTCGGCAGTTTTTCATAAAGTTAGTTGTAAATCTCACTCCCATGTATTTACCTGATAAATATATGTACACATAGACTTGTATTCAAATGTTCATAGTAGATTTATTAATAGCAAGCAAAGCTTCAAATAACCCAAATGTCCATCAGTGGGTAAGTGGATACATAAGCATAGTATATCTACATAAATGAAATAATGCATGGTAATTATAAGGAAGAAACCACTGACACATGCAATAATGTAGATGGCTATTAAAATTATAATGTTAAGCTAAGATATCCCAGACAAAACAGAATAGACAGCGTTTGAATCCATTATGATGAAATCTAGACTAAGGCAAAACTAATTCATCTCAATAGAAATTAGATAGTGGTTGAGGGGGGTAGCAATCAGTGAAGAGGAATAATAGAAAAAGATTGGAAGTCTTAGATGGTTAAAATATTTTACAGTTTGTTTTGGGTGATAGTTACATATATATATATATACACACACACATATCAAACTAAGCATGTATAATCTGTGCACTTTATTACATATTAATAATGTATATTAATTTAAAATACGAAAATATCTGATGCTTTAGGGAGGTAGAATAATTCACTTACCCATAGATATGGTAGAAAAAATTCAGACACTACAGATTAGGCACACATTTACCCTTTGGCTGAAGAACAACTCTTGTGTTTATTTGGGCTGAGAAGCAAACAAACAATTATCCTGAAACATCAGTTTAAGTGCTGGGCACTAAGGCAGTTGCCAAGGCATAAACTCTTATTTTTTTTTTTTTTTTTGCCTGCATATTGTATTTTACTTTATTTATAATTTTAAAATTATATTTATTTATCTTTAATTGATGATTGCTTTACAGTATTGGCTTGATTTCTGTTATAAGTC
>NC_068913.1:54917500-54930000 GCF_023091745.1 Budorcas taxicolor | reverse complement strand
TTTCGGATCTGGTTTGTGGTTTGTGTCTTCCCTGTAATGATGCTTAACCAAGTCTAATGCTGCTGCTGCTAAGTCACTTCAGTCGTGTCCGACTCTGTGAGACCCCATACATGAAAGCGTTTCCTTCCCAGATGGTAAAATGACTAGGCCTAGAAAGCTATATCTGTCTCTTAATTCCAAGAATGGTATGTCTTTTTAATAAAGAGTCTTCAGTTTTAGAAATGCCTTAATATTCTTCCTACCACATGGATCTACTATCCCATTCTCTCAGAAAGAGCTGGTACCTTAAGTCCACCATGCTGGAGAGCTGCAATGAAGAATCTTTCCTTCCCTTCTACTCTGTGTCTTCTTATTTGATTTCATTTTCCTCTTCTTCACTGTGAAAGACAGAGAGGAGCATTAGTCACTTGTTGGGGAACTGATGAGATGTTTTGTGGCTGTGGCCATACTTCCAAAGTGTTGTGTGATTCTGATCCTGATCCTGTTCATTTTCCATAGCACCCTATACATCAGGTACCATAGCACCATATTATAGTGAAATGTACACGTACATAGCTGGTTCTCCTGAGCCAGGACTATTTCATTTCTATGCCCCTATCACCTAGTAAAATAACAAATGGCAGGCCCTTGGTTAAAAAAAAAAAAAAAAGTGACTAAACTGAACAAAGTTTTAAGCAGAGCTGAGGGATCCAGAGTTAATCACATGGTGGTTGTGGTTACAGCTATAACATTAGCATGGGAGGCCAGGAGAGTATGTGCCATCCCTCTGCGGGAGTGATAACTCTAGAGGAGATACCTGTCTCTCTGATCGCATGCTCTGCTAGGCACTGAGTTCACTCCAGCCTTGGAGAATCCCATAAGGAAAACCTGCTGAAACAGATGTCCAGTTTCCTATTAACTCTGTTAGATCCTCATTTGAAAGGATTAGATGACCAGGCTATAGATGATGGATATTGCGTATGCATTTACTGGCCTAAATATATGCTAAGTGTGGAAAGCACTCTAAATACCATATTTTCCCTTTGTTTTCCATATCCAGTTCATCACTAGACCTGGACATGAAAGCAGACTCTACAATTTGGGTTCAAAGTCTGGTTCTACCGCCGACAAGCAGTGTGACCTTGGGGAAATGACCCAGTTTCTCTGTGCTTCAGTTTTCTTATCTGTACCAAAATAAATAAATAATAGTACGGATGCAGGGTTTCTTCCAAGTAATATGTGTATTAAAATATACAAATACTTAAAATAGCACCATTCAGATGTGACATTTTTCCTAACCTACTTGTTTTAATTCAACCCCACAGCCATTATTTTAGATCACTCCCATATCCTTTCATGCCTGCACTGGACTCCTTGCCTCTAAGGGACAAGGACACTTGTTCTACAATGTCCTCTCCAAACAGTTTCTAGGTTTTCACTGTTAAGTCTACATTTGCCAGTCACCTTCCTAGGAAGCACCACTGAGCCCATCTCTTGCTTAAAACCTCTTGATGACTTCTCATCCAAAGTCCAGGAAGTCACCACGCTTTCATATATTCCTAGATATTAATCTTATTTGACTTAGCCTCCCACTCCTTTGCTCCAACCCTGAGCTGTAGTCAGTCAGATTCTTAATAATTTCCAATATTCAGTGTGCCATTTCTCATCTCCATAACTTGCCATATGCCCTCTTCACTAGAATGCATATCACTGTTAACTTCAGTTCTCACTTTATGACAACTCAAAACCTCCTCTGTGAAACTGTTTCAGATCCTTTCAATTCACACAGCCTCACCACTGCAAAACTCATGAGGCTATTCTTCAACTGTTTGCTTACACATGTTCCTAGACTAAATTTTTTGAGAGCAAGGCCAATACATTTTCCTTCACTGTATTTCAAGCCCTAAACCTATGATTTGCAATTAAATAAATGATTATGATGAATGAATCTGTGCCCACGTATGTTTTCTAATGGTTAGCTTTATTAGAATGTACACCATTTCTGTGAGTTGATCCATTATTTGCTTTGATATAGGTAAACATTTAAATCCCTTAAAGCAAAATTTTACAGAACCTAAAATTATATGCCATCTGGCTTGTCAAGAATAACTCCTAAGAGGGAGTATAGTGTAAATAGTGGTTTTCAAGGTGTGGTCCCCGCTCCAAAGGCATCAGAATTACCTGGGAGTTCATTAGAAATGTAAAGTTTTGGTCTGCTTGTAGACATAATGAATCAGAAACTCTGGGGATGGAGCCCAGGAATCAGTGTTCTAATAAGCTCTGCAAGTGATTTGGATATACTCTCATGTTTGAGAATCGCTGGAGTAATTAGGGCAGACGGAACCAGACTTCCTGATTCAATTACCAGCTCTACCCCGATACTAGCAGTCAGACTGTAGAACATTACCTAACCTCTCTGTGTCTCAGCTTCTTCATCCATGACATGAGAATCATAATAATTAGGGTTGTTATGATGATTAAATGAGTTAATACACAGAAAGTACTTACCACAGTGCTTAATCAGTAATGATACTTAATTAAGTCTAGCTCTTATCTTACAAAATCATTATCCTCATGAAATTTATTCTCTGTGAGGTGTTCTTCATATTTCCTCCTCCTTTTGATTTCATCCCCAGAATCTACTCTCATGCTGGTGAAAGGAGAATTTGTTTTCTTCTCTAATTAATCTGCTCATGATGTAGCAAGCACTGTTTTTGTTTTTTATAATATATCCTCATAGTTTTATCTGGATTTCTTTTTTAACATCTCTTTTTCTATTCTTCAGTAGTTTTATCATTGATAATAGTAACTACTTATCAAGATGAATACTACCCCCAAAAGGAAAGCATTTCAAGAAAAACATCCCCAGAATGCAAAACTGTGTAAAAATGCTTAGCTAAGAAAATGTTTTGATGTAAGCAGAATATTTTGAAAATTATTTTTCTAGAAAATGGAATGCTCATCCATTTGTCTACTATTAGTTAGATACTGCATAGTTTCTCAAAGACTTCCAAATGTTTCACAGCGTTTCAATCTTAGAACTCTTGAAGAAATAGTTTTGTAGTAGCAAAGTGACTAAGTGTATAGGTACAATATTTCATGGGAAAATGTCTGGAAGGATTTTTTGCCTTCATCACTAGTTAGAAAATTGCATTTTCACTTATTATTTGTACTATTATCCAGTTGGGACGACTATTTTTACTGTCTTGAGCAGAGGAAAATTATGTACATTATACAAACATGCATGCAGTCATATACACAAGACAGAGCTAAGTTTAAATCCTTTTAAAATGTGTATATTCCCCAATAATGCACATAAACAACTGTCCTATGGCAGTCAGCCTTTTCTGGAAATATTTAAATAAAAAGCAACTTCTCTAGGATTGAAACAAGTCAATGCCCTGGCATGAAATCCTTTGCCTACAACAATGCGTAAATTTTTGCTTCAGAAAACTGGTATTTCTCAGCTTTCATAGAAATCTTTCACCTTTTTTTTATTACCTCACTCTACTGATGTCTTAGCACACAGTAAGTTTTACTGTTCAGAGAGTCAATATAGAATTGTAGGCATTTTAATTTTTTTGAATGCGTCTTAACTAGGACATCATTGAAAAACATCATTGAAAATGAAACCCTTAAAAGAGGTAAATAATCTCATGATTAATACTGTAAGACAGTGAGAAAGGCTACAGTGAAAAACTCTGAATAGCATGTTTAATTTTAGGTATCCCAATTTGAGAATACAAATTAAAGAAAGTTTCAAAAATTCAAAACAATTAAGAGAAAAGGTGACAGTAATTAATGAAGAAAGCTTACAGGATCTCACTTGATAGAACACGGTCTAACAGTGCTTAGTGGTAGAGATGATAATCTACTGATATTTGAGGAGTATGAACAATGAAAATGAATATAATTTTCTAAAAATATTGGTACAGTGGAAATAATTAGGGATATTAGGAAGAATTTTTAAGGCAAAAATGAATGAACCTAAGAAGAAAACTGGATGGTGATACAGATTTATAGTTTAGATCTGTAACACTAAAACAATTTCTTTCAATTGTTGATTAACTCACCTCAGCTGATTCTTGTGCATATAAATAGTACAGACAGTATAGTGTTTTGTATGTTTCAAAGACAAATAGTAGCGAAAATTGGGCCGAACATCTGAATCCTGAAATTCATATTCAGCAAACATGGAAATAAAATGCTTATACATACAAATATACTGCTTATACATACTAAGTTTCTGATTCAAATTCCCTAATAATTACAGTCTTCAAACAGCCCTACTCATTCATACATTAGCATTAAAACAAATATTAAACCAAAAGTGTTCTCTAGCTATAGACAGACGATCCCTATTGTCATTAGATATCACATGAGTTAATTCAAGGAAACGTTTTGGTGTGTTTCCTGAGATATGTATCAGACTTTACATAAAATGTTGGCATAGAAGTTTCAGATATTGGCAGCTTGATACTAGACAATGTGCATGTGTGCTATCGTGTCTGACTCTTGGCAGTCTCATAGATTATAACCCAGCAGGTTCCTTTGTATATAGGATTTTCCAGGCACCAGGTGGAGAGGAAGGAAAGGGTGGGATGTACGGAAAGAGTAATATTGAAACATGCATTTCCATATGTAAAATAAAGAGCCAATGAGAATTTGTTGTATGACAAGGGAACTCAAAGTGGGGCCCTGTAACAACCTAGAAGTGTGGGATGGGCAGAAGAGGTGGGAGAGAGGTTCAAGAGGGAGGGGACATATGTAGACCTATGGCTGATTCATGTTGATGTTTGGCAGAAACCAACACAATACTGTAAAGCAATTACCCTTCAATTAAAGATAAATAAATTAAAAAAAGAGAGAGAATACTAGAGCAGGTTGCCATTTCCCATTCCAGGCAATCTTCCCAACCCAAGGATCAAACCTGCATCGCTTGTGTCTTCTGCACTGGCAGGCTGCTTCTTTACCACTAGCGCTACCTGAGAATCCCCAGAAACAACACAGATAAAGTTACAAGATAAATGAACACTGATTCTGAAAACTCCAGATTCTAGTATTGATTTGCTATCTTCACTGGGTAATCTGAAGCAAGCCATCTCCTCTTCAAGTCTTTGCTCCCCATATATCTGTTGTAATGAGATTAATTTAGGGGTATATATGAATCTGGAGAAGGAAATGGCAACCCACTCCAGTATTCTTGCCTGGAGAATCCCGTGGATGGAGGAGCCTGGTGAGCTACAGTCCACGGGATCGCAGAGAGTCAGACGCGACTGAGCGACTCAGCTTTATATATGAACCAGTTGAATAACATACTCTACACCAAATGCTTAATAACACAAAGTTCTAAATAAATAAAAGGCACTAAACATTTTTTGGTAAAGAGCCTCATTTTGAATAAAAAGATCATGTAAATAACATTATTTATCCAAGTTTGATTACATAAAATAGAGAAATGAAATTGTTTTAGATTAAGATAATGTATTGATTGTATGAAGGGCATGGATAAAAGTCATTTCACAGTACGATAATTTCAGCCATTACATACAAATTAAAGTTCATGTATTTTACATGCTTAAATGTCTTTTTTATGTTATCTATTGCTATATAACATGTGTTCCAAAATACAATTTAATCCTATCTCATAACTGTGTGGGTCAAAAATTGTTACCTGCTTCCCTGATAGCTCAGTTGGTAAAGAATCTGTCTGCAGTGGGGGAGACTCCGGTTTGATTCCTGGATCAGGAAGATCCAATGGAGGAGGGATAGGCTACCCACTCCAGTATTCTTGGGCTTCCCTTGTGGCTCAGCTGGTAAATAATCCGTCTGCAATGTGGAAACCTGGGTTTGATCCCTGGGGTTGGGAATATCACCTGGAGAAGGGAAAGGCTACCCACTCCAGTATTCTGGCCTGGAGAATTCCATGGACTGTATAGTCTATGGAGTTGCAAAGAGTTGGACACGACTGAGTGACTTTTTAAATTTTCTTTATTTTCCTTCAAATTTTGATAGGTCTTGGCTGAACAATTCTCCTGCTCCATAGGCATCACCTGAGGTCACTTGGCAGTATGTTGTTAGTGGCTGATCTGCTCTGGAAGGTCCCACTTAGGTTCATTTACTCCCTATAATCTTGACAAGTATGCCTGGAGAGTAGAGCACAACAGGACCACTGTTTCCTTCCATGTGGCCCCAGTGCCTCTACACATGGTTTCTGCAGCTGCAGCGTGAACTTATACAAAGCTGGACTTTCCAAAATGAAGCTTGGGGCTCCAAGAAATCAGGACAGAACTGCCAGTCTTTCCAAAGGCTGGTACCAGCAATGGCATGGCATCACTTCCAATACACTCTTGATCAAAGCAGTCATAGACCAGCCCAGATTCCAGGAGAGAGAAAAACAGACTCTATATCTCAAGAGGACATGTGTCAAGAATATATGGCCATCTTTAACTGCCACAAGGCATTTCTGAAAGTAACTAAAATACATATGTAACTAAAATTTTCTTGAAGTATTTTTCAGTTAAACCAAGAAGACTGTAGCTTTAGTTACAGTAAAATATTTCCATTCAGTCAAACTAGCACAATTCTGGGTCATTTTAGTAGAAACATTAAGCCAGTCATGTGCCTTGATTTAGACTAATGTTTATCAGTACATGATTAAAAGAAGAGTTCAACTTATTTGATATAGTTGGACATATAATCAAGCAATGAAATCAGCGATTATTTAACTTAAACTATTTAAGTCACCACCAATAAGAATCAATCTGCTTGAACTAACAGCTACAAAGGTAAGTAAAACATGGTCTTCATCCTCATGGGTAGAAAATAACAGCAAGAACATTAATAATAAGTAAAGCACATTCTTTTATCCTGTACAATAAGACTAACCTGTGCAAAGACAAACAGATAAAGACTGATGATTTAAGACAACTATAAATTGATGGAAAGGGACACATATAGAGTGTGTGGGTGGCAGCGGAAAGTAAAAACGATACCATAAAGATTCTTTATATCATCACAAGGGGGTTAGAATTTTTTTGCAGATGATCAAAAGCGATGAGTAAATAAGCTAGCAATGGGATCTTATTTGCCATTTAGAAATTTTACTCTGGGAGCAATTTAGATCAGGAGTCAGAAAACTAAAGCCTATCTGCCAAATCTATCTGCTTTTTTTTTTTAAAGTTTTTTTGGAACACAGCCACGTCTATCTTTTTACTAGTCTTGATGGCTGTTTTCCTGCTACAACTTACAGAGTTGGATAGTTGCCAATAAGACTATATGGATGTATGTCCTGAAATTTTCACTATTTGGCCCTTTACAGAAAAGTTTGCTGACTTTTGATTTAGAAAGTTGATTGGGAGGGTTTAAAATTGAAGTTGGAAAGAACTATTAGGAAGTAAGAAATAGTGATAACTTCTAGAAGCTGCAGTGAGAATGAAGAGAAGATATCCTGAGGATGTAAAATAGTAGGACTTTTGGTTGAATTAATAAGGACTGAAAAGAAATCCAGGATGTCTCCTAGATTCTCGGCTTATATCACTGGTTGTGCCGTGCTTAGTCACTCAGTCATGTCTGATTCTTTATAACACCATGGACTGTAGCCTGCCACGAGATTCTCCAGGCAAGAGTACTGGAGTGGGTTGCCATGCCCTCCTCCAGGGGATCTTCTCAACCCAGTGATCCAAACCAGGTCCCGCATTGCAGGTGGATTCTCTATTGTCTGAGCCACCAGGGAAGCCCAAGAATACTGGAGTGGGTAGCTTACCCCTTCTCCAGGGGATCTTCCCAACCCAGGAATCAAACCAGGGTCTCCTGCATTGCAGGCAGATTCTTTACCACATGAACTACCGGGGGAGCTGTGGTAGAAGTAGAGGTGAATCATAAATTTTTACACACGCTCATTTGGGAGCTCATAATGAGACCCTCGGAGAAGGCCATGGCACCCCACTCCAGTACTCCTGCCTGGAAAATCCCATGGACGGAGGAGCCTGGAAGGCTGCAGTTCATGGGGTCGCTGTGATTATATCCATGGGGGGAAAAGAAACCCCACCATATTCCAATAAGATCCTCTTTTCTTTTATAATTGTAAACTCTGAGACTTGTCACTAACCCACCCACTTCAGGTAAAATTGTTAATAACATGATACTTTATCATAGAAGCCTAAACATTTTAAAAAGTCTTTAATACTTGAATTTGTTATGAACTGTCATTTTATTTCAAACATAATTTTATAATTATTATTTCAGAACTTTAGAAGTTCAGTTTTTAAAACATTTGACAATTGCTATGCATTGTAGTTGGAGAAGACAATAGCACCCCACTCCAGTACCCTTGCCTGGAAAATCCCATGGACGGAGGAGCCTGGTAGGCTGCAGTCCATGGGCTTGCTGAGTCGGACATGGCTAAGCGACTCACTTTCACTTTTCACTTTCATGCATTGGAGAAGGAAATGGCAACCCACTCCAGTACTCTTGCCTGGAGAATCCCAGGGACGGAGGAGCCTGGGAGGCTGCAGTCCATGGGCTCACTGAGTTGGACATGGCTAAGCAACTTCACTTTCACTTTTCACTTTCATGCACTGGAGAAGGAAATGGCAACCCACTCCAGTGTTCTTGCCTGGAGGATCCCAGGGACAGGGGAGCCTGGTAGGCTGCCATATATGGGGTCGCACAGAGTCAGACACAACTGAAGCGACTTAGCAGCAGCAGCAGCAGTGTGCATTGTAGTGTAAAATGAAAATACTCATAATATATATGAATCACATGAATAGCAATTTACAGAAAGTTAAAGGGAATTTGGTTTGGCAAATATAAATAACTTCACTTAAGTAGTAAGATAGTACTATAGTCTGGGTTGACATAGCATATTCTCTGCTACTAGCATTATTTCGTGTGAATAAATATTTTAATGATTTAGATTCAACATTTATACACATAATATCGTGTATAATGTTATATAAACTACAGCTAAGTATGAAATAGTCTAATTGTTTCCTTTTTATTGTACCCTGTTAGTAAATGTTAAAACATGATAGAAGTTATTATGGCAGTAGTTTGCTTTCCATGCTTTTACACACATTATAAATAAGCTTTTACACACATTATAAATAAATTAATGATTATAATTTGTATTAAGGAAACTAAAATTATAAAATACATAATTTGAAATTCACTCTTTAAAAGTAACATTTTCTAACTCCATTATAGATGATGACTATACCACCTTGAAACTATGCTCTTTGATAAGATACCTCTACAAACTGGGATATTGGGGCAAGGTTTATATAAAGAATAGACTATTGAAATATTTTTTTCAGAGACAAGCTTTTCTACGGTTATTTCATTTTCTGGTTTTCAGAAGTCGTACATTAAATGAGAACCCTCAGTCAGTAGCTCCTGCATTTGCCTGTTTCTGGTATTAATTATCTTTTGTTTGCCCTTGATAATCCTGAGGTTGGTATGCAGATGATACGAAGCCTGCAGAATCATCTCAAAGTGTAAAAAACAATGGCATTGTCAATTCTGCATCACAACACTTTATAAATTATGAATGTTTTCCACATTAAGGAAAGTGGGAGACTTTTAAAAATTACTTCCATGAATAGATTAAATTACAAGTATTATTACATTTCATTTTATTAAGTGCATCTTAGTAGTTATTAGAGCAAATGAACATGTTCTCTCAATTACATAATAACATTAGAACTAAAAATTATGCATCAACACTCCCAGATGCATAATGGAGCATTGTATATTAATCACTCTAAACAATATTTTTGAGGTTATATAAAGGCAATTATTACCTATTGAACAATAACATTATTTTATTGGTTTATTAAAATTCAGTTTAGCAACTACCTCTTTTATGAAAACTGCTAGGTATTTTCCATTTTTCTCTAAAAGAAACAATGTATACAACTAGTTCAGTTTACTTACATTTGAGGATAAGATTGTATACCTATAACAGGAAAATCGTCACTAAAATATGATATCCTAGATTAGCTATTCATTTTACAGGAAAACAAATTGAAAATATTATTTCTAAAAGTTTTACTAGTCTAATTTGAAAGCTGCAATTCAATATCATAATGATACATTCATATTACTATTATCAATTTTAAAGGGTTACATGTTATAAATATGATTACAATATGCCTAGATCTACAGGATCAATTTTAAAGTATTTTCAACAGATATGCTTTTATATATCACATTTAATATTTTAAACTCAATTAATTCTGTCAATTTTGCTTGAATTAATGGTCAATGGTTTAAAAAGGATGATTATTTTATATTTGAATATAACTTCAATGTTTCAAATTAAAATTTTTCCTTTCTTATGTGTCCTGTCCTAAACTGTTCTCCTTTGTTTTTAGATACTTTTTGGAATGTTATTCATGTTAATAAACTGTTTTTTATAAATTTAGTTAGAATTGAATACAGCAATTTCCAATATTGACACTAATTTGCATGAATACACAAAATACCACCAGTGTCTTTAAGTCTGATGGAAAATAGCTTCAGGTATCATTAATGTAACAAAATAAATAAAAATTACTTGGTATTTTTGAACAGCTATGGAGCATGGACTTTATTAAGAATACATAGCAACAACTGAACTGACCTGAATTAGTGAATTCAAATTTTAGCAAAAGTAAAATGAGTTGGTCTTTCACATGGGTTGATTTAGCGTATTATCCTCCATTTATTTGACTTAGCAAGCACAACATTTGCATTATTTATAATAAAAGCAAAAGTTACAATTTATAAAGTAAGAAAATTATTATCTACTGACTGAATAATAGCGTTATTTTGTTTATCAAAATGTGATTTAAGGTTTACACAGGAAATCTCTTTAATTTTATGGTTTGGTATATTCCTTGCTTAAACTTCTTGCATGAATGTGAATTTCTTAATTACCCTTTTCTTAATAAGGACTGACTTATTTATAAAATTTTCTAATTCTTGCAGCAAAAGGGGACAATGCACAATATTTCACAGAAAGAAATATTCTATGACTACATTGACCAAACACATTTAGCTCGAGTATTTTCATTTCTGTTGAAAGAGAAATAAGCCAATATGACTCACTCATCCATGTATTTAAGTGAACAACAACAAATAACATCTCTAAGATATTTTTGGAACATTCATCTTTTTATATTTCTCTTCAAGCGGTACAAATACTAAATTTTTCTTGATCTGCCTCCAGTTCTTTTGTGTTTCCTTCTTGCTTGACAAGAAGTTGCTAAAATGAAAGTGTTAATAATATCTTTAAAAATAAACTCATATTTAAGAAGAAAAAATCATGTTGCTTCTTAATCTTTCTAATTCTGTTCTGATAAGATGAACTTGGATTTGTTAACACTGAATCCTTTTATAAAGACCTGATTTCTTTACCAATAAATTGAAAGAAATGATATCAAGTTCCAAGGTAAGTCTATTAAATAAGGCACACACAATAGTTATACTGTTTCATGTAACAGAAAATAAATATTTGGTTCAGTCTCCTGTATATGTCTTTTTTTTTTTTTTTAAAGAAGTGATTAGGACAGGTAAATAGCGTGCAAAAGATTACGGCAGTAGTTTTGCAATTTGCCTTTCGAGCATCACTGAAAAATTTCTGCTAGGAAATGAAAGCCAGGCATAATTCACTAAAATTACACTGAACGCCTCATGATCAATAGAGATAAATCTAGTTTTGTTGTTAAATCGATTTTCTCCTTTATAGAGATATATTGTCCTGATTGTTTAAAGAATAATTGTTTCACTAAGGATTTTTATGGTGATTAGGAAAAGGTAAACAAGAGAAAACTTAATGCACCTTCTTGGCACTGCCAGCATTTCAAGTTAATTTGCTAGAGATAGCAATAGAGATTTATATCATTTTGAGCAATAATGTTTTCCTGAAAGAAATTCAGTGAGGCCAATTTCCTTTCAGAAATAAGCAACCTCTGTGTTTGTTTTACTTTTATAAAATTTTCAGATCTTGCCAATATAAATATTCACTAATGCATACTCTCTCTTTCAGCTTTTATCACTTTCCTTGATTTCTTGGCAGAGATCACATTGAAAAAGTCCAGATAATTTCTTTTTTGTATTACAAAAATGTTTAGACTAGATTCAGGGACAAAGGTGGACTCTGTGGATTGCTTAAAGTGATGTTGCTGAATTATTTCTTAACCTAAACATAAGGGCTGAGCATGTATGTGTGTGTTCTACCAAGTTTTCAATTTTTACTACATTTCATATTTTAAATATTCCATAAGCAATTATTCAAATACAATACACTTAAGCACTAAGGATAAAATTAAAACATAAATTTAAATAATAAACCCTTACTGTATTTTTAAAAGAACTGAAACATAAAATACTAAATATATTTCACTGAATGGTTTTGGTGGGCCAACCAATATAAGGCTAAATTATATCTAAATGGATAATACACACAAATTTAGTTCATATATTTGTGTATTGTCATTTATATATTCCTTTATAGATATTAAAATATTTATTTTAAT